>NW_027286985.1:14908647-15109868 GCF_022747635.1 Hetaerina americana
GAATACAGCCAAATTTGACGAATTGAGAAACTTAATAAATATTTTTTGAATTGATACAATTCAACACTTCGCCATTAAAATAAAGCAATACGACTTTGCCAATTTGCTCAAAGATGATATTCATAAAAAAACATAAAGAGCTTTAAACTTCACTGGGCGCATTTTTTTAATGAACTGACTTGCTCCATGTTCGCATGTCGAAGGATATCAGGCAAGCAATAACGAATTTATCAAAAATGGTCACCAAAAGTTTTCGACAGTGGATGCAGCCAATTACACCGTAACAGGAAGGATAGATAAGGAGAACATTTGCACCGTCCCATTCAAGTGTACCCAATAAACGTTCGAGGGGTCGGAAATCGTAGGGTAGCATCTCAAAAAAACTCCGCATAATTTTAAGTGAAACGCAAACATCCCCCCACGCGGTCGTAAATAACCCACGACTCGTGGGAAGATGCCGCGCGTCCACTTACATTGGTCCGTAAAATATACACGGGGGCCCGCCCGGCTCTCCTAGCCCTCTCGCCGCCGCCACCCCCGGCGCACTCCGCATTAGACCAGCTGACGGTGAGAGACGGGCGGAGGAGGTAAGGGAGGAGGGGGGAAGCGGGGGTACTGAAGGGAAGAGGGGAGGAGGAAGCGGGCATTCCAAATCCCTGGCATACGTCCCTCGGGGGGATTACCCATAATGCCTCACGGGATGACCACCCACGTGACGGGCATCATCATAGTTGGGAGGCACTTCTGGGCCGGGGCGAGCGGCCGTAGAGCGAGGGGGGGGGGGTGAAGGTGTGTAGGTGGGAGTGGTCCAGGGGGGGGGGCGGCGTGGGAAGCGAGTGGAGGGAGTTATGGTGGAAGGCGAGGTTTTGGGAGGAGGGAAACAAATAAAAAATAAAGGAGTCACGCGACAAAAACGCCGGAAAAAAAGGTGAGTAAGGGAAACCGAGGGTGGTGGGGAGATCGAGGTAGCGAATGAAAAATTGAGGAGAGGATGCGGCCGCTTGGGTTGGTTGTGGGAGGAAAAAAGAGTTCGGCAGGGGTGGACTAGTGTGTGGATGTGGAGGGGGGGTCGAGATGAAGGGAATGTGGGGTCAGGGTGGAGGGAAAGGGGCTGCAGGGAGGGAGTGGCATGAAAAGGACCAAGGGGGGCGGAGGACGATGGGGAGGGGATAGAAGGGCTAAAGAGGAGAGAACGCTTGAAAAATGTGCAGGCTCGAAGGTTACGGAAATTTACGTTCGTTAGTGCTCTACGCAGATTCGACTCCATCCGAGGGAGAAGGAGAGGCTTGGACGGTTGTTTTTTGTTTGCGTATTTATTTTTTTTACGAGTGTCCTTTAAGCGAGAGGGCATTTCTATCTATCTCTCTCTCTCTCGCACTCTCCTCCCTCCCTATTTTTTAAACCATTCGAAGCGTACTTCTGGGGCCTAATTTAGTGTGCAACAGGATACGCGCCATGCAGTAAAACGGACAGTTTTCGTTGGCTGGTGGTTCCGTGCTGCTCAAAAGGGTTTTAAGAGGGTACGCGATCCCCTCTTCCACCCCCTTTGCCATCATGACGGTTACGAAATCAATTCTCAACCGGTTAAAATGTTCCCCTTTATTGCGCCCTGTGTAGTGGGGGCAGGTAGTGTAGAGGGACGAGGAATAGAAGGGTCGGGAGGCGGGTAGTGTCGGTGGAGGGGGGTAGGCAAGCGGGGGAAGGGGGAGGACGAGGTAGGTGGCAATCCCCGACCGCCACAGTTCGAGGTATTATTCTTCACCCGCGTGTGGCGGTTATCAGCGGAAACCGAACGAAATTTGTCCACAGAATATTCCCAACAATTCATCCGGATGAAGTATATCCAGCGTGGACGGATCCGATGAATTATCCAGGCGCAATAGAAATCTTTAACGTCTTACAAAAAGCCAAAAAATTGTGAATTTCAACATGAAAATTTCGAATGCAAGTCAGATTGTTGCTGATCATATGTTAAAGCCTTATTTAGTAATAGGAATACGTAGTATTAGAAGTATATTTACTATCAATGAGTTATCCATTAATAATAATAAGCCCAAAACAGAATTGAGAAACTCTTTAGTTAATGGCATTTTATGTATGCCATTAGCCCATAATGGTTTAAAAACAGAAATAGAATATATGTTTAGGATTATGAGGTCATGACGGTGTTCTTTCAACAGTCTTCTAGATGAAGTGAGCTCCAAAAATGCATTTATATATATTTATATAGTAATTGACGTAAGGAGTTCATTTATTCTAAAACAAGAAATTGTAGGGACGTTTGCGTCTTTTAACCAATGGGATTGAAATTATTTTAATCTCATGCCTGAATTGAATGAATTGCAATTCGCAAGTAAACATTGAATGAGGTCTTTAATAAAAAAAGAAACACCGACGGAAAATAAGGAATATATGCTTCACAAAAGGATTATTTAGTCAGTACATTAATCCCTGAGGTGTGCTCATTTTTATGCGTCGTTTTACTTAGGAATTGCTTTTAGGCTACTTGTTCGCGGTAAAAACGCGAGATAAACATACTCTTTTTACAGTCAATTCAGAGATAAAACTTGAGACTCTAACGCTTTTTATTTTCGAAGACTATATCTACTATATTTTACTTAGTTAAATTTAACTCGGTAGAAAAATATAACATTAATTAGGCGAATTAAACTAACTTTTTTCACCGAAAATAGTTCTATAGAAAGTTTAAAGGGATCGCATCTTTAAGAGATAAAGGAAATGATTGTTTATCTGTCGTGGGTCAGAAACTGTGAGATTTCAAAGGAAAATGAATCTGTGATAGTATAAATCAAGGAAACTAAATTCAAGGTAATGCAACGAATAAGCGTTTTTTTGCTTTCAAAAAAGGTTGGAAAATAATTAAACGGCTTCGGCGGCGGCGGGGTAATGTCGTCGCCGGGTAATGCTGTGGTCGAGGGTTTGATTCCATCTATGTGCGTTTCCTCCACCAATGACTTGGGCAATTTTTGTCATATTTGTCGTTATTTCATTTTCACAATCCAATATAAAAAGGTTAAACGTGGTTTTTATTGGAACGTTGTCAAAAGAAAACAAATAAAAGCGTGGGAATAGGTCGAACTAGACGAAAGTGGTGCAAGCGGCTTCTTTCGGGAGATGTATGAGGAGTAGTTGTGGGGGTCGACGGAAGAATTGATCGTGATGTTTGAGGGCAAAAAAAAAATGAGAGATCCTATAGCCGAGTGCGAGACGAGGGCACCCCCGACCGCAAGGGAAGGGAAGACGTCCAGGCAAGGCATATGGCGTACGTAGGATATACCAAAGTGCCCTGCAGTGGCCGAGACCGAGTGGCCGAGAGTTCTCCATTAGTCTACGACCTCAGCGGACATTCTTCCTTCTATTTCTGGAAGTTGATTGAAAAGTTCCTTCTTTTGAGAAGACTGGGAAGGAGGTGGGATTTTGGAGATGCTTGGGAGTGGAATTGTACTGCGAGACTTGAGTGCTTTAGCAGGATTTTTAACTGGGGGATAAGAATTTTAAAGGAATGATTACTCCTCCGCATTCTAGGGAACCCGAGAGCCAAACGATATTCTCACAAAAAGGAATGAAGTTTTCCACGGAGGGAATAGAAACGAGTCCGTTACGGGGAAAGCATGGCTAGGCAAAGTTGCCGTTTTCCACTCCTCAAATCTACCTCTTATAGGCCCAACGAAGAACGGCTCGGCGAAAATATTAAATTGAGCCCAGGTCTCTGTTTTTATCGATTTCTTGGCGCGGGGAAGAGACGCCTCGAACGAAAGAAGTTCATCACGGCATTTAGCACCTTTAAATTTTCACTCGGCGACCGGAATCGAGAAGTATTCAGCATATCGATCGCGAGGCCTTTTTAAAAGTCTTATCTTTCACCATCCTATAGCCACCGACTTGAGATGGCTTCAAAGGTCTTAAATTTCTTGGGGTGAAATCAGTGCTAAATTCTACGGTTACATGATTTATCGCACGGGCGAAGCTTAGAGACTGAAGGAATATAAGTGCTCGATAAATTGCAGAGGGTGAAGATGAAAAGCTGGGACCTGATACAGGGAGATATCCAGTTAATACCCATAAAAACGTTATTGTCGTGTCCCTACTTTTGTTCACCTCGGGTAGCTTTACTCGGAATACTTAATGAAGGGGAGGACGTGAGGATATCCAGTAGAGTCCAAAACTACGCGGTACTATTGACGGAGGAGGTGGGAAGGCGAAGAGGGGAGGTCTCCCTCCACCGCCCTGCCGTGCAGAACAATATTTAAAAAAAATCGCTCCTCTCATCCTCCTAGTGGAAGCCAATCAACACAATTCATCTTCAGAAGTTTGCCATTTACATCTTTCCAAGTTTTTTGTCTTTAAATCGCATACTACGATACTTTACTTTTGATTTATTACGGTTCCTAGTCACATAATATTTCTCCCACGCTTTACAAATATTTTCTTGCTACAGTGAAGTTTTATCTAATATCTTTGCACTTTTTATAATATCTTATATTATAAACGTATTACTGAAGGCCACTTTGTCATACTGAATGTAGCCAATTATAAATATACCCATTGCCTAATGTGCTATGTCCAACGTAACCAATTAACATGTAGATATTCGTGAATGAACACTTATAAATCATATAGCCTTCCGATAATAAATAGAAATACTTGGTGTAGGCTAGACAACACGGAAATTGACGCAGGGTTTTCATCCTCTCGTCATCGCCCATATTCGCATGTTGGTATGCGCAGTATTCCATGACCGCCTATTCCACCCAAATATTTTATTTCATCTTCCCTCCCTTCACTAGGGTGCCGCTCCATGCCAACTTGGAGAGTGTGCAGATACATTAATGCGACGCATTTTTTAAAATCATGATCTTTTCTGTAATTTCTACAATTTATATATCTAATTACTGATAGTCGTTGGAATGCTACTCTCGCCGAAACACTGAAAGAAAACTTACTCTTCTCCTAATTTATATTCACTTTGCTTAAAATTCTAAATATTTTTCGTGATATTCCGGGAGAATATTTGCAACATATCATAAAATAGGATTTTTTGGAAGACTAGGAGGAAATGAAGTTTTTCGTGAATTTTACCAGTATTTTTCGACAAATATGCAAATGGTGATTAACTTACGAAGATCTTAAGCATCTAAAATCGAAATTTCCTTCAACAAAGCTTTTGAAATAAAGCTTTGAACACTTAAAGTTTTTTTAGGTGGGCACCTTGTATGCAGCCGCGGTGAGTGCATTATTGGTAGAGAAAAGTACCCATGATGTTTACCACGATACAGTGTCCCAAAAACAACAAATGAGTCCATCTTTCCGTCGCCTGCTCTGCGTGGAACAACTCCAAAGGCTCGCCAAACCAAAATCCGGATAAACTTACGAGAACACTCACCCGCGAGCGATGAATTTTCCCGCCAACTCGCTCTTCCTCCCGCCGGCGGTAATTCATTATTATTAATTGCCACACGGAGGAACATTAGGTAGCCAACTAACGATCCAATTCTGCCAACGTCCTTGCATTTTAACGGGAGGATAAACGGCCACCCCCTCACACCTTCTCAAACCTCTCCATCGCACTCTCCCACTACACATTATGGCTTGCAACTGTGTCGCGAAATTGGGTCCATGGTTTTTAATGCACTCCTCACGGAGCAGGCCGCGCGGGTTCGTTTGACTTCCTCGGGTGGCTCGGGGCAGGAAGCCTGGGAAGTAGAGGGGAAAACATAGTTCGCGCCACGGCGGAGAATGGAAGCGTTCTGACGACGAAGGGATAGCAAGGGAACGAGAGAGATTGAGAGAGAGAGAGAGGAGAGTTGTAATTACGGCCGAATAAAACTCATCAAAAGGAAGTAAGCATTTTTAATGGCGGAATACAAAACATCACGGTATAAATGATTACGCAGGTGGGCCAAGCTTTCAATCAGCCAGGGAAGAAACCGAAAGAATACTTTCCTCCGTGGTAATGGGACGTGGGACGGGATGAATATTCTACGGCCGCCACATAAAAACCATGTTTATGCCAGGAAATTGACCCGCAGTCATTTAAACTCTTCGTTGTAGGCCGCAAAAATAAAATGAATAACTAAATCCTTTCGGCTGGCTAGCTCGTGAAAGAGTAGCTTCTCCCTCGATAATGACGGCTCATCAATAATTTTGCCTCAAGGGCCCAGGGATTTTCAACTCACCCGCAGTAATCAGAGCATGAGTGGGATTATTGTTATTGTGCCCTGATTTCACCGTCCGACAAATGAAAAAAATTGAGTTTTGGGATGTTTACTACAGCCCGAATAGCGGCGTTGGAGAAAGAACGAACTAGAAAGTAGGTGACGCCATTTCGTTGTCGGGGAATCAACGTACTTATGAGCCTAAAAATTATGAAATGTTCCTTTTTTAGATAAACAGTTAATTTTTAATTTATTTTATAAAAACTTGCTAACTCCTCGACCAATTAAGTTGTCACTTTGCTCTCGAAGTAAAAATAACTAGTGGTATCTTTCAAAATTATCTATGAGAAAGGAGGATATGTATTCAAAGGATAAAAAAAATATACTGCATTTTTGGATTGTCTTTGCCTCATCGCCTACTAAGAGTCTAGAGAACGAGTTCTCATTCGAGTTAAGTGATTTTCTTAACGTCTTTTAAAGAAAAAAATGCCAATTCTCTCTCCATATTCATAGCCATGGACTTGAACCCCTGAACTTCGATCAAATACGGAGGATATCTCCGTAATTGCTCGAAATTTATAGGCAAAAATAACGCAAGAGGTATCAACTGTATTTACAAGGATGCAAATGATTCAGCCAAACGCGAATAATTTCATTCAGATTCCGATATCTTTCTTAAAAGGCATCACTAGGCGAAAACTTTAAAAGTGATGATTGAAAAATAATAGTTTATCTTTTATTACATTTAATATCAAAAACCAATATCATACGTGAGGAGATTGATACATTTCTAGTATCTAAACGTAAATTCTATTGGAGTAAAAAAATGCCTAATTTAAATTGAATAGATGTTTTCTTGACCAAATATTAAAAATGCACTTCATTTTGAGGGGTTTAAACAAATATTCTTGATAGAAGCTCAGGAAATGGTAAAATACTGTTTCCCGCCCGTAGTAATCCAACCTTCTGAGCTCCATTTAGTGCTAATAATATATCAGCTACATTTGAGAACATGGCTTTCAATCGTAATGTATAAGGTGGAGATTTTTGCAAAAATTTTTGCGAAATGCAAAAAAACACTCATCATCTCACCCTAACTGTAAAGCTAGAACGTTGCCCAAATTTAAAATTAACCACCTATTTTACTGTTTTGCTGTTTTGCTGTTTTCACCCATTTTCCGACATGCTTTGCTGGACCTGTCGGTTATGCGTAAAACAAATTGCCAAAACAAAAAAGTTTGATTCTCGGGAAATTCCTGCTGTTTGCTTTCGTTTTGTGTACCCTTATAACGTATACATGCGTCAATAAATTGGAAATACAGACCCACAAAATGATAAAAATGCAATGATTCATACCACCGTGATGCAAAGAATTTCCCTCATACTTTTTATTTCAGTTCGTTGTGCATAATTAATCATCAGTGAAACATGATATATGAAATTAAAAAAAAGTTTAATCCGCAAAAAGAGTTTGCGGAGTTCCGGAAACCTGCAACGCCGACTCGATCGAGAGCTGCCGTGTTCCATGCGTTCGCGGTTAACCCTGACATATCTGAAGAGAACACCACTCGCTGTCCTCGGAATGATTCTACCATCCATTTCACTGCACTATACGGTACTGCAAGTCGCGTTTGCTGAGTACATACCTGCCTAAGGATTTTTAATCTTGTATTCCTGTGAAATGCGGCTGGAGATTTCGCAATAACTGTTTTTTTTACGAATGAGGTACATAGGGGTAAAAATTGTAGTAATTGAATATCGCCATAATTCAAAGCTAGGGGGAGCAAAACGTAATGGAAACTTTTTTATGAATTTATTGAACTCGTTTTTAGAAAATTATGCTTCAAGAAAATGTATTTTGTTCATATTTTATTGTTTTCATATTTATTCTGTTTCATGGCATAAAATGAACTAATGGATGGCTATGCTGTCCTTTTCCAAGAGATAAATTACAAAGGACTGCGAATATGAAAAGGAGATTTTGTTTCAATAAAATTTACCTTAAAATTGTTGGCATGAGCTTTGCGCAAAGGGAACTGAATTTTGAAAGTAATTAATTTTATCTATTGAATTCACAACTCGGATGTTTCCATTAAAAACACGTACATTGAAAAATTAGAAATATCGCGAAAACTACTTCAAATTTTTTAATCGTATATGTCAGCATCTGAATTAATCTATTCTCGACTGTTTGTAATAATATTAAAAAATAACTAAGATATGTTTAACCGTTACTCAACTCGTTACCTGTGCCAATTTGACGTGTTTTTAATTGATTACGCAAATCTCTGATGCCCGATATGAATTTTCATTGATAAAAGAGTCTATTTACTAAATGAAGAACATAATGTATCTTTCCACTGTCGTTTATTTTCGCACAACTAGTTTCAACGCTTAATCTTCATCATCAGGACGCTTAAGCGTTGAAACTAGTTGAATTGAACAAACAACAGCGGAAAGATAAATTGTGTTCTTCATTTAATATACATGAACTTCCACAAAGTTGAGCCGGGAACAATTGAAAAAGTCTATTTATTATTTTTCATGAGTACAAGGGTTTACATAAATAGCCGCATATTAACCCATCAATATATAAAACTTTATTAATAATTAATTTTATTTTTTAGCGATGTTAATGGTTCAATAAGTCACAAGCATACATGACTGGAATCAGTTCATTTTCCAATATTTTACTCAGCTGCGATCAATGAGAGTAAGCGGAAGCTATGGTAAAAATATATCTTTTATTTTTCACGTGTGCTCTCTTCTCATTCACTCCGTCCCCACAACCACTCTCTACTCAGTCAGCCGTCAAGTTCTTTCGCTCTCCACTGCAACTTGGGGAGTAAAATGCATTGCGAACGTTCAGAGTGAGTGGGCGGGGAAGGAGAAAACGCGTGAAATGGGTGCATCAATACTCACGCCGTTATAAGAGCGTTTCGCTTGACTTCAAAGCAGGGGGGAGGCGTGGGAGGGGAATGAGATCTTCACTTGTCCCCTTTGCTACTGCTACTACTCTCAACTCCATGCCTCACCCGTCGTCGTCACGAAACTTCGAGCATCAGGACGTGGCGTTCAGCAATAACTAACACGGTAATTTCTTGCAGCTTGTCAGATTTGGTACGGTTTAGTTATCCAAAGGAAGTTAATAATCGTGACCCCATTCCGCACTGAGGGTAACCGACGGGAGAGATGATCAAAGTCTCCTGTAAGACCATTCAATTTGCATCTGATATCTTGTGTTTGCCGTGAGAGCGTCTTCCGGAAGGCTGATCGTTTTGCCGGAATTTAGGAGGAAATGCAAGAAGTCATCATTCAATTTAATGGTTCGGTGAGAAAGGTATACCGGCAAGATTTATGTTTTGAATTTCTACCCCGCATGAAAGTTCTATCTTTAATTTATCCGCTCTGGTCCAGTTTAGATGGAGATGAATCCGAGTTTTATTTTTGAGTGGGTTTAGCTCTTAAGCGCTGAGGACACCAGCGGGAGAACTGCCGCTGATGTACCTAACTGGGCGCAGATCGAACTTTTGACTTCTGAACAAAACTCTTCTGATGAAAACTCTTCCATCACAATTTGCACCAGCCATGATTGCATAACATTTTTAATGGACTAGGGTGTTTTTGGCGCCGCAAAGACTGATGTAAAACTTCCTTGGCATGAGGAATGCCATGATGATTTTCATAAAAGCTAATAATGCCCTTTACTTCAGTAAATATATTGTATACACGTACATGTATATATAAATAAAAAAAAGAAGCGAGATAGCTGTGGTGAACAAAAACACAGAGAAACATACAAAAATGAAACTCGTAAGTTTCATTTGGGTGGGTTTCTCTGTTATTTTGTTTGCCAGCTCTATCTCGCTTCATCGTTTACATTTTTATTCACATCCGTGAGACTTCCCTTCAAGATATATATATATATATATATATATATATATATGTGTGTGTGTGTGTGTGTGTGTGTGTGTGTCCCTCCCATGGACCATGTGATTGGGGATTAGAATGCAACGGTAGGTGAAAGAAGAGATGGGGATGAGATGGGCGACTACAGTTTAGGCACGAGGAATGACCGCGGGGTGAAATCAAGTTCTGCAGGAGACAAGGGTTATTCATCGCCAACACTTGGTTTAGACACCACAGAAGGTGCAGGTATACATGGACTTTGCTAGATGACTCAAGAAGGTATCAGTTTGACTATATTATGGTTAGACACAGGTTTAAGAACAGTGTGATTAATTTGCCCAGCTTCCCGGGAGCGGATGCGGACTCTGTCCACAATTTAGTTGTTATGAAATGTAGCGTACGTTTCAAAAAGATAAGGCAGGGGCGGCGAGTTAGAAAATGGAATGTAGAAGCATTAAATGGTTTGAAAAGGAAGGAATACAAACAGGCGGTAGAGGAAATCATGGAGGATGGTAAAGAGCTAAGTACTATCGAAGAAAAATGGGAAAGTTTCAAGAAAGGGTTGTCTAAAGCCGCAAAAGACAATATTGGAACCGTTAACGCTAAAAGGACTAGGAAACCATGGATCACGGTTGAGATGATTACAAAAATGGATGAGCGGCGAAAATGGAAGAATGTAAATACAGAAATAGGCAAAATGAAGTACAAAGAATTAAACAATAAATTGAGGCGGGCAACAAATAAAGCAAAAGAAGCATGGTGGAAGACGCAGTGAGAGGATATGGAAAGTTTACAGAGAAAGTGTTGAATTGTTGCGCTGTATAGCAAAGTTTTTATCGGGAATTAAGAAGGGCAGATCTCTGCTAACAGTTAGAGATGAGGAGAGTAAGATAATAGTTGAAAGGGAAAAGATCCAAGAGAGATGGAAGGAATATATAGATATACTGTGTACTAAAGAACTAAGACCAACAAAGTTAGACATTGAAAAGGAAAATGACGTAGAGGAAGATGGTTTAGGTCCAGACATACTCGACGATGAGATAGAAAGGGTATTAAGGGGGATTTAACTAAATAAGGCCGTGGGAATGGATAACATTCCTGCGGAACTACTGAAATGCTTAGGAAAATGTGGGAGAAATAGGCTATATGGACTGATTTGTAGTATCTATGAGGAAGGAATCTGGCCGGAAGACTTTGTGAGATCAGTGTTAGTTCGTATTCCGAAAAAGATAAAGTTTACATCATGTTAGTGGAACAGTGGAAAAGAATATAGAATAAGTGCATGACCTCGTATGTACATAAGTATATGAGTTCCTTCCTTCTCCCCCTTGAGAGCGGTTGCTTGACCACCGGGAATTCGAAAACGTGAGAGTGTTTTTACTTTTTGCGTGTTTCTGTGTTTTTTTTATTTTACTCGCTAGTGCTAACTTGATATACATTATTATCCATATCCGTGAGACTTTCACAAAAGTTAATCAAATTAATTAAAAACATTAATGTATCAATGCACTTTCCTTGAGTGATACTTGTTTTATGCATATTTTATAGAAGATTTGAATATTATTAAAAAAAGACAAGTAAATTATAATTATGGTAGTAGGAATAACATTTCAGACATTTACTCCAGCGACATATTAATCCTGACTTATTTAGTCCTGCAGAACCGGGAATTGTGCAGCGTACGTAACTGTTAATATCTCCTTTCGACTTCTAAAAGGGCGCATCGAGTGAATAATTTAATAATTATTCACTCGATATTTTTGTCCTCATTCCCTTTAATTTGAAGAAACCGCTGTGCACTAAGATCGTATCAGCTGTCCTGCTCATACCTTTAACTCTGTCCGACATGTAAATAAAATGATACCGCACACGGTTTAATTTATTTTTTCCAATACATTTGGTTTAAATATTTTGAGCTAGAATATTAAAATATAGGAATAGTCAATGCAGATCAGTTGTGAGTATCGATTCAAAGTTTTGGACGATTTTTAAACAATGTTTTGGGTAAAAATACTTGGTATTTTACCAAATAATCCAACAATTTTTTGAGTGTGTCGCAATCGATATTATGTTTCTTACGCATAACGTAATTCCCCAAAAAAAATAATGAGCCTGTGAGCGGCCTAATAAAGACAACAGTTGGCTTGGCAAAGCAGCCACAAAAGTTTGCGACAAAGATGAATCATCTTTTAAAATATAAGCATTTTATGTAATAGATGAGAAACGTTTCCCGCATTTGGGAACGTTCTTAATAGCGAAGAAAAGTAATCATTGATTGCAGGATTTCAAAATGAGCATAAATTACACTCAACCTGCCAGGAAGAAATTTTATAAAACCCAACTATTTTTATTCATATTAAATCGGTTAAAAATTCGTTCCAATTAAATCCAATTCCATTAAATTCCTTAAAATAAAATAAATTGCAAAATTTATAGCGATGTGCAAAGAAAAAAGGATACTAAAAAAAACCCACCAACCTCTTGACGATGATTTTTTAGCATAGAAACAGATCAGGGTCTTTCTACCCGATTGAGTGAAATATTAAAATGTGTTTTTGCATTATATGATGAGATTTTATCACGCTAACCACCAACTTGATACATCAAATGTATTTCAAGTTTTCCAAATAGTTATTTACCAGGCCATTCTGAGAAGAATTTATTCTTATAAAATGTGGTCATAAAACTTTTGGGATTCAGAGTTCAATTAGATGGCTACGCGAAGGATATTATATATTAAACAAAAAAAATGGTATCAATAATTTTTTGAGTTTATTTAAATGTTGAAAATTATTTAATATAGCTTTTCCGTAAGCTTTAAATCATAATTTGAACTATAAGGCCATGATAATAACATTTATTTACTTCAAATTCCGTTTTATATTTCCATCTTCATCCTCTTACTCTTTGCAACACTGTCTGAAAGGCTGGATATTTTGCAAGAAAAACCGTGTCCCCATTTTTTCTGACTTAAAGAAATTTCGCGCTTATGTGTAGTGAGTAATTATTTTATGATTTAAGATAGCTCTAGTTCTAACAACTTTTGTGATTTGTGATAGTTTACTTTCTTCTTGCCATAGCTTATATATCTATAGTTTCTACTTTTTATTAATCTCTTGGAGTCACCATATTTGTGTTGGTGAAGCATAGATCAGGGAACTCAAAGATTTCAACTCCCGTCTGAGGCAGGGATGCCTTATGATACTTGGTGCAATAGCGTAGCGGAGTTTTGGCAGTTTGAAAAGAAAAAAAGCAAAATACTTAGTCTCCACATATGGATGAATTACAGGATACAAGAGAGCTGGGGTAGGCGGAATGGAGGAGATCACAAGTGCAAAAATAATCCTTGACCGGGACTTGAATCACGTATCTTTCGACTTGCCGGGCCGATACTCAGTCGAAAGATCCGCAAGTCCCAGTCAAGGATATAATTTTTGCACTTGTGATCTGCTCGACTCCACATTCCCCACCTCTCTTGTGTTCGTCTTTTATGTGTGTTCATATCCCTTTTCCTTATGTATCTATTCTCACGTGAATGAATATGTTCGCCATATGGTGGGTTTCCGTGTTTGAATGTATGTGTGTGTATATATATGTATGTATGTATATATACATATATACTCATTTATATAGGAACAGATATAAGGAAAAGGGATAGGAACACACAGAAAGGACGAACACAGGAGAGGTGGGGATATATACAGAGATATATATATATATATATATATATATATGTGTGTATGTAATTATATATATATGTATATATATATATATGTATATGTATATATATATATGTATATATATATATATATATATATATATATATATATATATATATATATATATATATATAAAGCTCTTGAAGGAAAGGCTATTTATACATATTCTTGATGCACATTAGAAATTAATGATAATAAACGGAAAAAAGGATTAACTTAGAACTCACTTCGATATTTTGGTAGTCCCAGCCATATTCATTATTCACTATACCATAGAAATATCGAATTGAGTACTGTCTATGTTTGTACTTATCCTTTTCTTTTGTTCACTATCATTCATTGCTAGTGTGCATAAAAAATAAGTGAATAAGTGAACATCATAAAGGTGCCATCTATTCTATGTAAATAAATATTTTAATTTGTACATAATCTTACGTATAAATGTATGTAACCATAATCACAGTAATCAACCCGAAAGTCGGTTTGGCCAAACTAATTTTGTATAACCTAATGGGTGAAATTCTCCTAATTAGTGTGCGTGTGCATTTACAATCAACGTATATTATCATGTTTAAAAGGAGATTATAAGGAAAGATATAGGAAACATTTACAGAACAAAAAAAGTTTTTGGATTACGTTTTGAATGCGAATTCCAAGCGGAAAGGTGTTTCCTGAAACGGAATTCAACCACGTTCTGTTTACCGCCCTGATGCTCAACCCTAGGCCATTAGGCAAAATAATGAAGCCCAGCCATTATCTACTAACCAGGGTAGTCTGGAGACAAGAGGGAACGGCCCGCGAACTGAGCCCCATAGACTTGTAATCCGTCTCTTACCCTCTCGTGAAACCCCCATGAGAGCATGGAAGCTGTAGCGATTTACACGTAGTCTCAGCCTCACATTAATAGGCGAGACGATCCCTGGGTCCTGATCCGGTCGCGAGAGAAATGCACGCGATGATCGTTAATACTTCCATCCCGTATGCACGGTGACGCCGGAAAAGAGCGTTCGCGACTCGTTCTTTGTTTGCGTTCGGGGACTCCATCGAGTGGGAGGGGGGAAGGCGGGGACGCGTGGGGACTTGGGAGGGTCCCTGTTGATCTCGTGGCTTGTAGCGGTGGCGTGGATAATGGGGTGAATGGGGAGGGAGGAGCTATGTGATGGTCTTGAATTGGAAGGGTTTACGGGGACGGGAAAGGGGATCGGAAAGGCTCGGAAGGGAACTGGTGAGAGGGTGCGACATGGCGCACAAGGAAGAGGGTGGGACGGTGGACGGAGTTGGTAGTTGGCGGTCGCGGGAGGTGATACAGGGAGAGGGATAGAGGTCGGGATTGTTGCGGCAGAGGAAATGCTGGTTCAGAGTACGTGCGAGCAGGTCGAACGGCGGAATAAATTTATTGTTACGGCCCCTAATCGATAAGTACGCAATATTTTTTAGCTCCGCCACGTTGAATTCCCGCCCACCCACGCCCCGTCTTTCTCACAAATCATGCGCGACTAAAGGGGAGGGAAAAACAACGGCATCGATTCACATTGATGACTCAGCCCCGTGTCTATTCGTAGTTCCCCGGGAGGAAAGGCGGGTGGCGCCGGGAAATTATGTGATGCTCGGTGCTCACATCTTATGCGAGTACGTATCGTAAAGCACCAGACTTCACCTACCCCCCTTCCCTCCCCAGTCTTCCCGGTTTCAAAGGAGCACGGGATATATAGGGAAGGCAGTAGAAAATAATAAAACCTCCGCGCTTGTCCTTCCCGCAAAAATCTCTCCCACCCCTACTGTGGTGCACTTTGCTCAAGAAACGGCAAGAAGAGAGTTGAAAATAGAAAAAAATATACGGGAGAAGAAACGGCATCTTCCGCTCAGCGCCCACGCTCCCCTCCCGCCTTCCCCCCGGCGAAAAAGTTCAATCACCATGAGTAATCACGTCAGCTGTCTCCGCGCTATCGTCCTCGTTCCGGCCTTTTTCTATCGGGTGAAAATATTTCCCTCTCCGACGCTAGATTCCACAGTTCCAAGTGTTTTGTGTCACTAACCTCCGTTGCCTCCGTCATGTATTATGGTCCGCGAAGTTCTTTTTAATCTCGTTTCTACTGTCACCGAACCACCTTCCTTCCCTCTTTTGCTCCTCGCGTTCATTTTTTACGGTTTCCCCCGCAGTTCCATTTGTGTTGCAAATGTCAATCATAGCACGTATTAGAGGTTCGGAGGGGTAAGGCTATAAACGTTTTCACTGCATTCTTCTCTGGGATGGGGGAAGAGGTTTCTCAGACACAGAGGCGCACACACAGGGTTTCCTACCACCCAACCGACCGACCCTCCACGCACGTTCATCCTCCCCGACCTTTACCCACCCCAGTCCTTCCCCTGCTCCTTCCCTCCCACTTTCCCTTCCACCACCCTCATCTGCCCACCCTCTCTTTTCACTTGCTCCCCCAATTTGGCTCATAAAAGGCATTTCCACTCAACTTATCAAGCACATCGCTTTCAAGATTGCCTCTATATACGTATCTCAACCTTGCTGCTCATCCCTTTAGGCGTCCTCCCCTTTATCGCATCATCTTCACTTTGCATACGACCTACTTCGTCCTCCCCACAGACTCACCCTTCCTTACTCTCCCGTCCTTTGCTCGCATCCCCATTCGCTTCCCACACGCTCAACCAACGGCAAATTTCCTCTTAATCAAAAACCACGCAGGAAAGCTACAAGAAGCCGCAAATGCTTCGTTCAATATGATACGGGATTAGTCCCATCTTAAATATTGGAGGTGAATGCAATTATTATATTATTTGATAGTCTACCGTATTACGTAGGTTTTGGATGGTTCCTGACTGAATACGGCCACATTTCTTATCCTCTCCTAACAAGACACAGCATGACACACCACACTATTCATCCATTTCGGATATATTCTATCTCCCCTTATTTTTCCCTATATGGTTATCATCTTCTCACACACATTACCCTCTTGTCAAAAACTTTTCTCTCTCTGATCTCAGTCTTTAGCATGCACGTATCGTCGCCAGTCAAAATGCTCTGTATTATTCTTTCTTGCCATCTTTTAATTTCTTCTGACAAGGCCTACCCCACCATGCCTAGTACTTCTAACGCGCTCCATTGCAAAATTTTTATTCGTCCGTACTTAACCTTCTTACTTCATCCCTGTCACCACTTCTAGCCATCTTGTGAGAGTCTAACGCAATCCTCCTCATATTGGTATTACTTGGAATTTTTGCTCCAAATCAATTTCAAGATTGGTAAACTTTTCCAATAACTCTAGTGTTTGCTTTCCTATTCGAACGTTTACCCTAGCTTTCCTCTTTCTCGAAAGCATCATTGCTTTTGCTTTGTTTACATTGATTCCCATCTCATACCTATCAAAATGGTTCTTTAATGTACTCAGCAATAATTTCAACCCCTTGACTGACTGGATAATTAAACTAATATGCCATAAAGTGCATTCAAAAGTCGTGGTATTTAGTCTCGACATGCATGTAATTTACCATGCATAATTTAGAATCCTTACTTGAATTTGAATTCTGTTGAGTTTAACATAGGTTGAAACAATGAAAAAAACTTTAATAGACCATTAAAATCAGCATTAAATGCTTTATTTTTTTGATATTAATAAATGACTTCTTGGAAATTGTTTCATTTGCCAATTCAAATGAAATATTCCTATGACAAATTCCAAGAAACTGCGTGTATATTTTTAACTCTCTGTTTTAAAGGTTTAAAAACCAGCCCTAACTTCATAAGTTACAACTCATGAATGTTCATTTTGATGATTCCGAGGTTTTTTATTGATTCCCTAATTTTAAAATAATGGGGTGCCATCCTAGTGACTTGAGTGTTCGGCTCTGACCAGCAGACCTGAGCCGAGCAACTCAGGATACTCTTAACTTTCGTAGATATTCCAGGGAAGCCGCAGGCGGATCAAGAAAGGAAATTACTATCTCTCCCCTCATGCCTGAATTTCGCATACGTTAAGGCTTAGTGTGGTGTGGGATACACCCTCCATTTGTCAAAAAACCTTTTTATTTGTTCATTATTATTATTTGAAATTCTAACTGTAAGGGTAGGTTTGGATAGACAGTCTATACAACGGTGCAACGATACATTTCCTTGTCTCTCCTAACAGAACATAACCTGACATCGAGCACTATAATAAGCCCCTCTTCAATTCCGCACACTTACTTTCTCCCTTTTTTGCGACCAACATCCCTATCCTATATCTACTACTTCCTGTTAATCCAGCGATGGTTTGGCAATTTGAAAAAAAATCATATTATGTCTTGTATCAACTCTCCACCCTAGGCTTTTATTGCAGATAATTATTTCCAAAGATGCAACGAAAAAAACGTAAAATTATGCCAAGAAATGTTTTCAACGGCACATATTAAGTAGTTTTTCTTGGGAGATAAAGGAATTTTGGTTAAATAGCGACTCGAATAAGAATAGGAATAGGGTAGGTGCAAGGTGAGTTTCCTGCCCAAACCCCCGGATCCGTTTTTCTGGAACTATTTTATGCTGGTACATCAGTCATATATGTACATGTATTTTGACGTCAAGTAAAAAAAACAAGCTCAATACTGATCCTGCCGCGCGCAGAGTTAAGCTGTGATCTCCTTTCGGCGATACCAAGGTTACGGTCTTCCTTGACCCGATTCTTCACTTCATCGTTTATTCAACAACGGCTTATTACTCCTACTTATTAGCGTGGGAATATATTCAAAATTGAGTGGTAAACGTATTTTTTCGGGGTCTCCCTACAGAATGAATCGGATAACCGTAAATAAACTGTAACCGTAGACGTGATTCCGTCGACGGTGTTTATTTTGAAACTTGAACCTTTGTATATGATAGGGTTTGAAATTTACAAATCAAATTACGGCTGGGGTTTCTTTTTTTTAAATTTCTTCGTAAAGTTAACAAAGATCGAAGAGAATAATTCATATGGGGAGAGTAATTTCACGCGGCCATGCAATTCAATTATGAGAAAGTTGATGAAAAATTAACTCCACGAGAGTAAAAATTTCATCATGAGCAGGAATTTGGGAAAAATCCTGAACCAAAGGTGGATAGTAATATTTTTTGTTAACTTTCCGCATTCAATTTTAAATTCCAATGATCCCCAATATGAAATTTCAAATTAGTCACAGCGGATAAATATTGAATATCGCTCCTGGCCTAAACTGAATCACTCGTGTAATTAAACTTACAATTAGTGTCGCACCGATGAGATGGATTCTCATGTGCATCCGATGACATGGTCGGGAATAGCACATAGCTGTTCAGAGAAAAAAATGGGTAGTCTGAGCGCAGTATTTGGCGAGACTATTTTATGTTAACTAGGGGAATATTTTAAACCAATTAGTATCCACCTCACCTCTCAAAAGAAATTTCTTCTAATACCTAGTGAAAGAAAAAAATAAATAAAGCGGATTCATATTTTAACTCAAACGATTTCTTTAACCACCCCCAGTACAGATGATTTTAGACGCTTGGAAAACTTGAATTCACGTAAACCACAGAATTAAACTAGGTTGATTTGATAGGTGAGGGTCTACCCTGACCTGATACTAAACCTGATGGTTTTGTAAAATTCAAACGTCATGGTTGATGGAGAAGTTACTTTCTCTCTGCCACCTATGGTTTCCTTTAAAGATTTAGTACCAAAAAAGCACACGTATTGATGAAGGAGAGGATTTTCAGAGGCGGCACCTAGAATAGGAGCAGGACCGTGATTTCAGTAGCCCAGTGATCAGTACCCCATTGGGCCATCACAAACCTTTTGAGATAATATGTTAACTAGCATACATTAAAATCCACCAGGGAACAAAGATACACCTATTCACGCTTGGGATATTTTTCGGCGCGGTGTTCATCGTCACCAAATTCTGGTCAACCAGTTTATGCTTCACTCGGTGCATTGACTATCGGTGCGATACCGGATCAATACCAACAATCTGAGTTTGTTGTTAATTAATCTGCGATTGTCATAAACTGTTGCGATTGTGATTAGCTTATATGAGTTGACGACCGATTGCCATCTCCACTGTAAGCAAATGTTTCGATTAAGTTAAGCAATCGGATATCATAATCACACGATAAGTGATTTTCCTGTTTTTGATTTTTGGCATTTAGGAAAACGCTATATGAACCTCCAAATCGTGCAAATAGTTAAATTTTCTTTTAGTTCTTACATTTATTTGTAAAAGAGTAAGAGTAGGTATCAGTACAAATGACGGACGTGATGCCCAGGTTTAATGTAAATCATTTGTTTTATCATATTTAGATTTGTGGGCAAAGTTTAGGCAAAAGAGCGAATTTCAACAGAAAGGTTTGTATTTAAACTAATTTTTGATGACAAATTACATACACGAGAATATTGGTGGCTCTCGAGGAATTCTGCTTCGGTAGAAACTCATGAAATATAGCAAGATTTTCCGTTTTTCTAGGACGATAGGATTGTTTTCATCGGACTTAAAATCGGGGATTCTCTCTTGCAAACGACAAAAAAAGCCCACAGTTGAAAAGTGCAAAGCCTTTGCGCTTCAAAGTCGAATGGAACCATAAATGGTTATATTTGAATCTACGGCAAAAATGGGAAACGTGGACGAAATTTGCCGAGTTCCCCAGCAATATCGAAATCAGATTTTCAACTGTCGCAACTGTCCCTTTTTCCATTAGCTACTTTTTTTTGATATTACAGACGTACTCATATATTAACGTTTTTTTATCTCTAAACTTTTTGCACACTTCTATGATTTTATATATTTATCAGAGGCACCGTAGCATTTTGTATGCTAGGAATATGCTAGTAACTCGCTACTAACTCTTGCCCGTGCCATGCAATGCCATGCAATGCTTTGCACGGTTAGGTATATACTAGTAACACCAATTCACGCCCATGGAGAGATATCATCGAGGAAATGATTAAAACGTATTCAGATTTCCGTAATTTGTATATTTCTATAAAATAAAAAATCAATATTTTCATGCATACGATAGTTTATCCTGTGCATACCCACTGCGCGCTGAGCAAGCGATAAGAGCATATTTCAGAGAGAGAGAGATAGAGAGAGAGAAACTCTATAGCTGATGCATAGAAATCAGTCCGATAATTAATTCATTCGATTTTCCTTATTGTTTACATCTACACATCGCTGGATATATGTACAGCGTTAGATTTTTCTAAAGAAATGTCACGGTATTATTGCGGATAATGAGATAACCATACTTGCTTAATGGGCAAGATGTGCCCTGCTACAAAAAAATCAAGATGAAAGGTTTTAATCTTTGACAAACCGCATGTAGAAAGTGAGAAACATATAGGATATTAATTAAACAATAGGATTATTAATTAAACAATAGTTGGTGACCGCTACTAATTTCACTGTGTATTCCAAAGACTATGAAAATTAGATTGCCGATTTTGTACGCTGCCAACTCATACTACCAATTGAAAAATCTGCTTTTACTGAACACTGTTTGCACGTTAAAGACGAAAATAATTTGAATTTCAAACTATTTATGGAATAAGATGGAGCATTAGGATGGTTGCGTAACATTATTACACTGATCCAATTGAAGCGCTTCATGGCTGAAGATAATTCTCATGCTTAGAAAATATTTGTAACGCTACTTCTATATGCCCTTAACTCAAGGAAATATAGTTTAAGATCATTTTTAATCAAACGTTTGACTCAAGGCTGGTGATTAAAACCTCACTGAAAAATTACCTTATTTTATGGTTTTGAAGATAACATTCTACCCCAAGTTAATTCATTATTTATTTTGCAGCAAATTATGTCTGAAATATGATTCTTTGAACTATTTCAGGGATAAATCTATCCAAAGAGATATTTTTCAAGGTTTATTACCTTTATTTTGAAATGGTTAAAATTTGAGAGGGGATTAAGGGCTGACTCTCTTCCCTTGCATTGCATAATATACATAGAAATAAAATACATAGAATAATACTACTGGAGCAGCAGTATCCGATAGCTCACCAAAGCTCACAAGGACACGCTGTCTCTACGGTGTTGCACCGATAACTCAATTCGCAATTTTTGATAGGGTTTAATGTGACACACATCTTCTTGTGCATTTTAATACCCTCCAAAATGGTACCAACGGGATCAAAAACCAAGGGGAGAGTCAAAAAAAATAATTTGAGGAATTTTATTATCCAGCAATCCATGAGGACAGGATAAAATTAGTGTTCGTGGTCAACCCTTAATCACTATCAGGATTATGGGGAATTTACACATTTATAGTCTGTTTTTCCTTTGTAATTCAATCTTAAAGGGCAAGGATCCAGCCACAATGATACATTGGTTCTCATTTAATCACTTAAGTCAGGCACTATTGGACCTTGTTGGGAGTTGAATGGGTGACTTCTCTACCTCCACGTGGGGTTCTTGTCCCGCCTACAATTGGTTGGCAGATCAAACGTGGGTTGGCTCAACGAAGCCAGAGGTCTTGAGTGCTCGGAACTCAGGTCAAAGGCCCCCCACCCTAGCAATCATCCAATATTAAACTTAAACAATTAGCAGCTATGATTAATCATCCTATCAATTAATTATCATCAGTTTTCGTCATTCTAAAAATTTATTGAGCTCACATGCATATTCATTTATTTTTTTGTTATCGTACCTCTTTTATAAATTTACATTCTCGTTTCTTCGTGGAAGTTATGAATCGCGCGATTTATTGCCCTTTCCAAAGTCTTTTTGATTTTCATTTTTTCATATCTGTCAAATAATATACTCATTGTCTATATTAAAGAGAACAAGTATATATAGTTATTATTTCTAAAATTATTGTCTGAAAGTATCGCGGAATTACATCTGCCACTAGTATTTCAAAAATAAACTCTCCCTTTTGAATTAAGCTGGCGAATGATTACTGTATCATTACTATATCCACGCTATGACGCCATATTCTTTCCTAGTTCGTTATGGGGCCCCCTTCTCCACTCACCGACCTCGTCGTGGTTCCCTTCCTCCTCTACCCACCGTATCTCTCCCTCCACTCTATTTCATCACCACTCGTCACCATAACAAAGACATTGAAGGCACATGTTTCTCTAAGATGTCTGTCGAGAGCGTCTGAGGTATCTTCTATGATACAGTGAACTGTGAATGGGACAAGTACTAACCACTGTTGGAAGAATATGTACGTACTTACGTACCCTTCCATCGACAAAATGCAAATCTGGATATTCTTTGCGTGTAAAATCTACTATTGACGGAAATAAAGGATCCCTAATGACTACGGACAGGCAAGGAATTATTGAAATTATAGCTTTATAAGTGAAATATTTAATAATGAGCATAGGACTATAAGTCTCGGACACTTGGTTGTTAGGGCAATAGAATAAACCTTGATTGATGGCTTTTCAATTCTGGATGTGGGAGGAAAAGATAACATAGGACTTAAGGGAAAACAAACGGAGAAGTTCTAGAAACATAGAAACTCTGATTAAAATGGCTATCAAAAGGTACAGCGTCCATTTCCTGTCAATTTTTTAACCATATAATTTTGCGATATCATCAAAATGGAGAAATACTGGAACACTGTCATAAGTTTTTCATTTTTTGAATAAAGAGGAATATGACCTACATTTGGCGATTACCTTCCCGAACACCCTGCTTGTAGGGGCAGGAAACTACCATTCTCAGGGGAAAGATGTCTGTGATAGTAAAACATTGTGGGTGCAGAAATGAAGAGGAATGGTGAAAGGAAAGGCATTTTTATGAATTATTGATAAAATTGAAATCACATATAAATAAGATGAATGACAAAAAAGGATGCGAAATAAAAATATAACGATCAAATAGATCAAATCATCAAGGCTAGATAAATAAGAATGGATATCCACAATTCTTCGAGGGAATAATATACTCCAACTAGTTACATTTAAATTGAATTAATAACAATAAGACAATAATGAACTATAAGACTTTATTTAGTATAAAGGTTCATTAAATACCAATTAATTATTACGCCATAAACCCTCAGTTAGTTACTCTTTGAGGATACACCTATTCTTCCGTTGTATTTTAGCGATTATGTAACGCTTTTTCAAGATGCAATAGTAACATTACGTTTTTGAAAATAATAGGAGTATCTTCATATTGACTGGGGATTTGGCTGCATGCATATGAGCTTGCTTGGCGTTATACTCGCGCTTAGAGCAAACCAAATAAAAATATTAATTATCTACTCATATTTTAAAAGAACCGGCTATGTTCAGCTAGTTACGGTTATATTTTCGAACGCTATTATGTTCCTAGGAATGTACAGTTAACTATGGAATCGGCATGTGATGAAACATTAGTGACCGCTTGAGAAGGAATTGAAGGTGAAGTCGAAGTTCACTGCACATTATCTTCTCTTGAAATGCGTCGTCAAGTATAGACCTTGAATTATTAAAAATTATAATCCCAAAAATTAAAAAAAAAGTAGTTAGCTAGGAAAGGATTTGTGTCATTAATCAGCCTTTCGAAAGAAATCACAATATTTCCAGAAGCAAGGCATTACTGCTGGTCCATTTTTCGCTAGCTGGCTAAAACCGAACATTGAAATGGATATATTTTGAAGGTATACCATCTGTTGCCTATATAGAATATTTATTAGACATACCATCTGTTCTTAATATCTGTTATCGATCATGCACAATGCCGGGATTTGATTTTTGCTTATTGTGTGTATGAATTCCAGGATTGCGCCGTTATAGCGTGCGGATCGCTTCTAGACTGAACCTCTGTTCGAGGGTTCGTCGTGAGTTCAGAATGCTATGTTCCATGGGGCAACGATACGCGTTAACATTTTGTGTTAAACTCTGAAAATTGGTTTCGGGAGATGAAATAATGTCCCAAAGGAATGGTTTTCCGTTGGCACAAGATGCTCCAGTAGGTAAAAGAGGATGCTGGCGACGAGGAACGTCCGTCAAAGACGCAGTGCGACGGAAATGTGCAAAAAGTGAGAGATATACTCAATTTCGACCGAAGCTTGAGTGCCAGAACTTTAGTAGAGGAGTACAGTATTCCGAAAAGCATAGTGCATCTCATTTTTATCGAAAACCATAGTGCTCACCGTGACGAGGTGCCTGTACGAGGCTCCCGTCGACGCTTCCCAGGAAGCGTACCGTGAATGGCAGAGGCGTTAGCACCGGGGTTCCATTTTGAAGAATTTTAGTTATATGTACTTTGAAACACAATAATTTTTCCCAGATTAATTCTACTTTTTTTAGGGAGATGCCATTTATGGTCAAATCACAAATTATATCATACAACCCATAAACTGTACCATGTAATAAAATACAGGGACAGTAGTAACAATAATTGAGATATTTTCAATATTTCAGCGATATGAATGCATGCAAAATGTGAAATTTATGTATTAATTAATTTTTTATTCGAAGTTCATTTATTATTTATGTACCTACCTGAGCATAAAGAAATGATTTTATAACTAAATATCTCTGTTACATTCAGTGTACACTGTAATATCCCCTTTAATTTATTTAAAAAATCTCATGAAACTAATGATAGAGTGCAATACAGGTGATAAAGTATTTAATACTGTGAAGTACTAGTATTATTTAACTTCCCAATATTTCCTTGATGCCAGCTAATTCTTTCTCAATTGAAGTCATTCCATGTTCTCTATTTTGACTCTAGTCAATGTACTGCATTTTATTAGTGAGATCCGTATCTACTCGTGAAATGATTTCCATCAATTCGAATAGAATTGTACTCAAGCCGCAATGCCGCAGACTCTGTCTCAAATAAATATCATGCATTGTTAACTTGATATTGGATTAAGCGCCGGGATATTTTTTCATCATGCCCGACTGACCGTGACCGTAGTGGACGGTAATGCATGGGCCGCATTTTTTGCAACAGGAAGCTGATAACGCAGTGACTGAACTTGGCCGGGATAACCAGGGTGGTGCCCCAGTGTATGGCAAACATTGATGTGACAAATTTATAACAATGCATGCATATATATCCAATTGTAAAAACATATGGCTAGTATGTGCTCCGACACTGGTACCACAAATCTCCATATGAAAAAAGACTTATTACTTGAAGACAACAGCAAGTCGACTACAATTACCTTCATTAAATAATGGATAACGCATGTAACCTTGTTAACATAATAAACGCTTATCGAAAGTAACAAGCAATTTATCAGTTCAAAACCTCGGCTTCATTAGTAAAAACGAAATGATTCAAGTGTAAAAGTGACTTTTTGAATGTTGACAACATTCAAATAAAACACGACGAGGGTAGTACATATGAAAAAAGAAGCAGTAATAAAACTGCGAAAATGCCACGCATCGGACTTCCAAATCAAATCGGCAGAGGAATAACTCGCGAATTTTGCTTTTAGGGATTATATTAAAATGCGACATTTCAATAAAAACCAAAATCAATAAGGCATACACACGACTACTATCTTTAATTCGTATTAATAAATTTAACTATCTCCGAACGAACTTAGGGTATTAAGTGCATTGCAGGGATACGCGGGCATAATAAAATCAATAAATAGAACTTACCAAACTCCTTTGCCAAGTGCTATTCTTCTTAAGAACGAAACGAATATTCAAGAGATGAAATATCCGATTTCGGTAAGATTCCAGTAAAATACCGAATATAATATATAAATATATAAATCACCGGGAGGTCGCATTTTTTATTGTTAATTTGCTTTCAAGTAAGTATTGTCGCTGCTATAGTGCGAGTTTTCAATAATTGAGTTTTTGTCTTTTTTAGTACTGTATGGTTGAATTTGGCGCTGTTTGACTCGCCTCCAATCCCAAAATATCTCATTAAGACTCTCAATATTTTTCTAATAGTTGCACTTCCAAAAAGAACCCATAATTCATTCAATTTCTTCCGGGAAATACAATACTAAGAAGATCTTCTAGGAAGGAATTAAAATTATCAAGTTTTTGGTCTAAAATTACACGTTTTCCGCTATATACGACACAAAATGGTAATGTGTGCTTCCCTTAGTTTCTTTTTATTAGGCCCCATATTTTTCCCGCCTTTTAATGCGGACTGATTTTTTTTACGATGATACAAAAGGAATTCCGCTCTTTCCAAACCAGCGGCCATGTTAAAAGCACATTATGTATTTTTTTAGGCATGCACGTTTCATCTTCGACAATTTATACTTTGAAGCGTCACTTAGTATTCATTGGTTCATATGGATTCTCATTTTCAGATATTTTAAGGGATTTAAGCCCTTCCGCGTAAGTTTTGTTTAAGGCAAACGTCAAAGATTTCACTCATTCCGACCCAAAATATCCCATTCTACCATAATTTTAATGCGTTCTAATGATCATCGTATTTGAAAATAAATAAGAATGCCTAAATTGTTTAAGGTCTTTTAGAGCGCAATAATGGTAGTCTTAAGTGTAGAGCGGTCGTTAATTGGGGGTTCCGCGTGATACCTGTGATTGAACCAATCTAAAATTCAAGTTGTGTAATTTTCTGTTTGCTTACTGTACAGTGGGAAACCAAACGGTAGCAAAGGAAAATTAACTGATACCCTGAATGCGTTAATTTCACACGATCCAGGGTACATTTTGCCGGGAGTTTTACCAGCAACCTATCAAAAACGGGTTTCGGGTTGAATACTGCGGTGTTAGAGCGTCGTAAAAAGTCAATTCGGGCGGACACCTTTAATTTATTTTTGGTTGTGAGCTCGCAACCTATCTATTTATTACTCTTATTTCACCCTTACACCGTACACTACGGTGACCATCGCCGGGGATAAAATAAGAGCGTATCCCGCAGAAAGGAAAGCTGCTGGTAGCTTGCTTTTGCGTCGCTCAAGGAAGGGAGGGGAGATGGAGATTGGGAGAGGGCTGAGTTCCCGGTCATTGGGCTAGACAGGGAGAGACTGCACGTCCCCTTTACTCCAGCGGCGCTATCGAACCCATCACCGGCGTGGGCAATGCGAACCGAAGCCGCGAAATCCCACAGCGGGTGACCGTATTGCACTTGAATGCAGGCACACGCAATGTCCCTCTGGCCTCTCCCAGCACCGCTCACTTTTCCACGTCCCTCGCAACCCCCTTCCAGTGCCGCCACCTATCTTCCTTCCGCCGCAGCGCTCTTTCCGTTCCATCTGGCGCTAATTGCGAAGCCGTGCCGTGTCCCGCACCCCATCCCAACCTCACAACCCCCGCGGGATTTCATCCGGATCGGACTCCACGGCACGCGTGGGCGCACCCCATTGGACGCGAGGTGAAAGAGGAGGAGACGCTCCCGCCTCCCACGTCAATCCCAAGCCCTTCACCCGATCGCGCGGAGGGCACAGGTGCGGTCCTCTCACCCTGCGCCGCTCTCTGTCCGGCCCGTCCAGCGCAGGGCGACCTCACCGGAGGAGTAAGGAGGGAGGGAGAAGTGGGTGATGTGGCGGGCGACCGGAAATTTCTTTTAATTTCCCCGCTACTCGATCGACGGGCCTCGAAATCAATGGACGTGTCCGACACACACGTGCACGCGCGGTCGCCGGGTGGTTAGGGGATCCGCCGACAGCAGAACCGCCGACGCACGGACCGAGATTGATTTATCAGCGACGGTGCTTCTAAGGCGCCGGTCGACCCTCAATGGGGTCTCGGGGACGGCCATTGGTGCCGAAATGACGCCATCGAGCGTCCACGGTTATCTTGTGTCGCGGGAATGCTGCGTTGCGGAACTGCGGGTTCGCGGGCCGCAAGCGATTTAGCGCTTAATCCTCCCTGTGGGAGACATCAAAGGCTCTGGCCTCCCGAGTTCGCGGAGGGGGACGACGCGACTCGCGGTCCCTAGAACAGTAAAGGGTGTGTGTGTTTAAGCGCGTGGGTGGTCAGGGAGGTCTTTGACTTTTATCATCGATTTCAATATCGGCGGGTCCGAAAAAGAGGGTTCAATGCGCTTATCATGCATCAAATTCATCTGAAGCCCTAAGTAAAAGCGGCCGGAGGCACTGATACATCGTGACATTTCTTTTAACACACATCCTCGCGAGGAAATTTAGTCGGGATATGGCTACCAGTGATTATACGGAGATAGCGTAAATCTCCTTCGTTGGAAATCAAAAATCAGTACCAGAAACTCATTTCCAAAGGTAGGAATACGGGCACTGGTTCTTTACATTTCACCGCCTTTTATTCCAAGTGCACCTACCGATTCGTTCAAACGAAGGGACACAAATTTGAGATCTCAATTCCTTTCGATATGCGGTAAAAAATCCGAGTAAGGTTGAACTTATAAGCAACGTTCAGAGCATTTGAGAGCGGATATGACGCCAAAAAATCGACTAAATAATGGCAAAGCAATCGCTCACAAAGGTCAAAAGCCTAAGGCAGTTTTTGCACTATTTTAAATCATTCATCGTTTATTTTTTTTAAATTCCCCCTCTCTCAGTCGCTCTTGTGAAGAGACTTTGATCTTTTCCGTATAAAATTGTTGCTTTTACTGCAATTCGTATATCAGTATGAAAATGAAAAATATTTAGTAATAAATAGTAAATAAAAAAAGCAAGTACCACCATATAATCCCTAATACAGTATATTTCTTGCATCAATGAAAGTAATGAAATGTTTGATATTATAGTTAAAGGCATTCATATCCCTTTGGGCAAAAATATTTGTAGCTAGGGGATTGGGTGCACCTTTGACATGAGCATCTGACCTGGTCGGAGAATTGATTGCGCATGCTGGAGTCACCCTATCCGGACCTTAGGGCAAATACATGCATTTTAAACCATTAGTAATCCGGGCAACCACCTGCATCGCCCTGCAAGACTACTGGTGAGGTACTCTCCACATAAATGGTTTCATGCAATACTAGCGGCTAATATAAAAGAAAGTCCACATAAAAAACTATTATTAAATCAATTAAAGCAAAAGTATTAGACTCATAGCATTAAAATTATTTTCAATGTTTTCAAATCGATTGCATAACTAGATTTGTGCTCATTAAATCAGCTTTCTTTCATTTACGTAATATGTCTCTGTCGAAATTGTTACACTAACCTAATATATGACAAATATCAAGAGACATACATGTAAGTACGCATACACACTTCTCTGGTTGTAGACATTCACAACAAGGTCAAATAAATTCCTGAAAATTTTGGGTACTTGAAATTAAACGAAATATTTGGCGAGTTATCCATTGATAATGGCAGGATAAATTCGACAATACCTCCATTCAAAAAAAATATTGAATAATTTCAAATATTTTACGAAACAAGGGTACACTGATAGATTGGGCACACTGATAGATATGCCATGAAGAATGTAACCTGAACTACGGTTTACTATATTTCACTTGTAAAAACTATCTTGCGCTGAATATAATTTTTTCTATTGGTTGAGAAGTGCCAATACAAAACATTTCTTTTCTTCTATTAGAATATCAATTAGTGTTTTTTTTATATTTAACCATAGATTTTTGAAATATTGCATGACAGATCAAAGGATTAGGTTTATAGAGCCCCACAATCAGAGCTTATTTTTTTAAGAGCACAGAGTTATGGAGGAGGATTCCCTCCCCTTCAGATTAGCTGTTATTGCTTGACAAGATGACGTCCTATTATTAAACGGAGGGAGATTTTCATTTAAAATGGTTTCATCGGTCATGTTCCAAAAATATTCGATATCACTGGTATTTTTATACTGATGGGAAATAGTTGTGTAACTTGTCGCCCTGGAACCAAATTTGTTCAGGAAGTTTTAAAAATTTAATAGCCAAGACTAAAGTGACTCGTTACTTGCTATCTAAGAAGTAATAGAGTTAGCAAGTCAAATATTGTCATGCTTTAGGTCCCTGAGAGTTAAAGCGTTCATCAACACATTTTAGGATTATGAGTTCCAATCTAGGCGATACTTTCCGGCAATTCCAGCTCATAATCGTACATATTCAGCGTCGTGATTTTCGATGAACCGGAACTTTGTGGGCAATCATAGAGGTAAAGTGTAAGAAATTTAACCTTTAACCAACCATTTCCCTTTTTTAAATATATATTTGTCCTCTTAATCACCTGTAATGCGTGGTTATCAATTTCACACACTCTAGAGCTTAGTCCCTGATTCGCTCTACACTTAAATCATGAAAATAAACTTTAATGGTATTTTGATGGAATTAAAACTGAGAATATTTCTTAAAAAAGTAGAAAATATTAACTTTTCCAAAAAAAGACGATATATCTCGTTTAAATCTCTCAAGACAGACAGGGGCGGTGAAAAGTCGCCGCGTGCGCTGGGTACTTTGATTAAAATTAAAGGGCTTTGGATTGGAGTTTAAAGAATGTAGTATCGGAAAAATTGGATTAAAAATATGCTATAATCTGTGCAAGGACTGAACCAAGGCAAACTAATTACGGTAATAAACTACCTACCTTTGCAGAGGAGACGATTCTAAAACCATCATACTTTTCCAAATTGAATGGTTAAAGTTAAATGGAAACACTGTTAACGAACTTTTACAGAAATATTTTTAACTCTCGGAGTGCCCAATGTGAGCCTTTGAGGAATGAATATCGTGCGATAATGGTGTAGGTACACTATGAAGTTGTCAACGCAGTTGATTTTAGACTAATTGCCAAATAAATGGTCAAAGAAGACTATGCTATATGACCTTTTGAGTTCATTATTACGTTTGGTAGATTTAATTGAGGAAAAATGGACGAAATGTTGACCTAATTGGAACCGCTCATAAAAAAAATCAGACGACTTGAATCCTCACGGTGATCTCCTTCAAGCACCTATCTGCTTCGTGCACCAATAAAACTCTTATCGAGATACACGTTTCGCGCACTCTCACCAAAGGGTGCTTCATTGAGCGGCAACAAAGCCCTCCACACAGATACGGAAACAAATATCGCATTTTTGTATTGCCTACGATAGAAATGTTGACCTCATTTATACGAATGCGTTAAGTGAACCGTCCTCACGTTCGCAACGTATTTCGCCCGGTTGAACCCTCTCTGCTGAACTCACATTTCATTCCCCGCATTCTCACCCTCGCTCATGTCCTAACCACTCCCAAGCTCTCCTCTCTCCTCCCTATCTCTCTCTCTCTCCCTGGAACTCCTCATCACCTCGGCCCACCCTAAACAGCTTTTTGCCTCCGTTCCACCGTCTGGTTCCCTACCCCCTAACCCCGACCTTCCCTTACGAAGTTGCCGCAACAACTTAATGAATGTTGCTTGAACTATCCCCATAAGTCGTCAGAATCATTAAAGCCCCTCATAAGAGTCGCTCTGATTTCAATAACGCTCGGCGAAAAAAGTTAGAGCAGTACCAAAGGAGGGTTGGAACAATATTGCTTCAGGAATTAATAGATAAGTAATTTTCATTCCGGAGAGTTTATATTACGTTTATAGCTCCTTTTCAATTATAAAAGCATTTATATAGATAATCGTAGGTGTACGTGGTTCCGTCCATGTGAGAGTGAGAGAAGTCCTTTCTTGGGTAACTTACTTAATATCTATTCATATGTGAACTCTTACATACACACTTTCCAATACCGCTGGGATTAGAACGAGGTAATATCATCTATTCCAATCCATCTTTACCTATTGAACCAAATTTTAAATAAAATTATGTGATGGATATGTAAAATTAATATCTAATTCCAATTAATTTTTACATCTTTTCAATGCTAATTTTAGATAAATGATTTTCTGAAACAGGCTTACCGCTATTAAGGTGTGCGTCGGACTTCGATTGAGGGTGACTTGTACTAAAATTATAATTATTTTTTTGTACCAATGTTCGTTTGATTGATTATGGATGTGTTTTACTTTATTTAACAGTTTTTTGGTTCAGGTTCAACTTCAGATTAGTCACAACAACGTCCATAAGAAATGCATGTAACGTTTATTTGTTTTTGTAAATGATTTGTAGGCCTCACTATTTTCACAAAATTAAACAATGGCCGAACGTACTAAACAAAAGTGTCAAAAGAAATGAAATTTGCATTATTGTAGTTCTTAGATTAAATTCTGATTAATTTATTTTATGAAAAAGAAAATAATTCCTAAAATACAGGACTTTAAAAAATAGCACGCTTAGCAACCTGTGATCTTATCAAAGAATATTTGGAGGGAAACGCAAAAAAGGAATGAATGGAGATATCATTTTGAATTATTTATTTACTCACTGCTGCTTAGCGCCAACTCGTCGCCAATAATAAATCTCAAGGGTTGAGGTTAAACAATGTTTGTTGTCTATAGAACAAAAGGTTTGATGCCACACGCAGATAATGTGTTACTCATGATGGCAGGGAGGAAAATATTTCTTTGGGGATGATAAGTTTTGTTTTAGAAAGGGAAGAGAGACGCGAGATGCCATAGCAGGAAGTAGGTGGAGAAGGACAGAATGCAATCGGGATATATTTGTTGGTATTATAAATTTAAAAAAGGCATTCGGTTTCCAGCATTGGGTAGAATGAATGAGTTAATAGCAGGAAAGAAGATAATATTGGAAAAACAGGAGGCATCCGTAACCTGTTCTTGCTTCAGACTTGCTTCTATGAGCCGAGTAGCTGATGAGTTGTCTTCCTTAGCCCCTTCGGAATAGCAGAAAGAGACGGATGCTAATTCGCAGCCATGCTTTCCAACTAATACGCAGAGGAAATGTTAAAATTGGTATGGAAGTAACTGGAAATAGGAATCAATGACGGCGGACAATCTATTAAATCGGTTATATTTGTGGATGATCGAGCTCTAGTTTACTAGGCAGATAAGGAATTTTAAGCATTGCTGAGCGCATTTGAAAGTAAATATGACAGGTTTGAACTGAGAATCAATTTAAACTAAGCAATTGTAAAAGATATTGGATCAAAATGGTGAAAGAGGTAGGAATGTAAGAAGAATAATTGCATTGGGTAAATAAAATTTCATTAGAAGGAGGGAAGTGATGGTATGGACGTTGAAAATGGATGCTAAGAAAATACTCATCGAGTTTTAAAATGGGACGTAGTTTTGTATGGCGCGGAAACATAGTGGTCCAATGAAACGGAAAGAAAGGACACCAATGGAGGACGCGCTAGGCATGGTGGAGGAGGAAAGTGCATTCTTGAGAGAAATCCATAGGAGGTAGGACATATGACGCAAGGCATTTTGATAAGCACTTGGATGCTGAGGACTGTCATAGAGGGGATAATGTTAGTCAAGCGAGGAAGGAATAGGATAGGGATGCTGGATGGAATAAAGGGAGGAAGCAAGCATGCGGAATTAAAGAGGGGCTTATTAAAGTTTCGGATGTCAGTTGGTTTTGTTAGTAGAAGGGAATTGCTGCTGCAACGTTAGGTAGCTCATGTCATCCAAAACTTACTTTAACCAGAATATTACCAATGATAATAACTACTCGCATACCATACCATACTACGTTGACGGATGACGAAGGTAATTTCTAAGATGATTTTTTTCACACCAAGAACAGTTGTGAAAAGATCTGGCATCAAGTAATCCCAGAAAGGACTAACACCCGCGTAGGTAAATAAGTGATGCATACAATAGTTTAAAAGAAATGACTTGAAAGGCATTATTGTTATTTATAGTAGTGCGTGTGTTCAGGCCAAATAATTGATCCCAGCTTAAACTGATGAAACACAATAAGTTATTTCCATTATTATGGGCATATTTTTTGTAGAAAAATAAATGTAATTCACTGATAAAATCAATCCAAAAGGAGGCAGGATACATGGATACAGAGTATTTAGATTGGTAATGAAATGTTGAAGACTTATAGATGGGCTCACGTTAGGAAAACGAGAAAGGGTCAGGAATAGGATAGACATTTTCAGAGGTATGAATTAAGAGAGGAAGTGAAGAATAGTTTCTTTTGATATTGGGTGTCAGATTTTGTTTTGTTAGGAGAGGCTTTTGCATCGTTTTACCGTTGTACCGTCTGTTTCCATCAAAAAACCTACCTTAACCTGTATAGTCCCAATCATAATGAAAACATCGAAAGACCTTTTTTTTTAACCAAGGGCATATACTAACATTATCTACATTTCGATCAAAGACTGGCATAAAAAGTTTTGATAGAAATACCAATATTATTATAAAAATGCTTGGGAAGTGGTTATTTGAATAAGTATTATAAAATAGAAGTTTATTAGAATAGCGTTAAATAGGCATTTTTTATCACTATAAAATAATGCATAGAGGAATAATTTATCCGTTCACGGAACTTGGGTTTACACAATTACACAAAAAGGACATTTGCGTATACAATAATATTATAAAGAAAATCACCACCGTGTTCGTAAAAATATTGTTATTTATGTGAATGATTTCGTATTCCGAAAATGGCATTGGATCTTTGAACTTTTCATAATTTTACGCCTTGTCAAAGTGTACACACAGGTGATACTGATACTGATAAAGGTTTAAACCTCTTTTAAAAGAGAAAAAATCGACAGGAAACTCACAAAACATTCAAAAGCATAATGTAATATTTGGGTGATTAGTAAAAATATTGCGCTTTTTATGTCAAGAGACTCTAGGGCACTAGCATCGAAAAGGAAATTCATAGCAAATGTTACACATGGAGTTACTAAACGATATTTGTCGCGGATACAATGATGTGGTTGAGTAGAGCTAGAATTGTTGGCTACCCTGAATTCGTAACTTCTCGTTACCACACAAGACTTCCTCACGGTCCCCACTTCCTCCCAATGCCCCCCCCCCCTCACCTCTCCCCACGTTTACTAATGCGTTTATTCCCATTCCCAACCTCCACCTCTAATCTCTACGCCCTCTCAAACCTTTTCCCAGTCCTTAAACTCCCTTCTTCACCTCATTTACTCCCAGTTACCTTTTCCACTAAACCCTTCTCATTCTCCTACTTTTCCTCTGTCTCGCTCTCCCTCCGCCAACTCTCAACTTCCAACCACAAAACCCACCGCCATACACCACTCGAACCTATCTCCCTTTCCAGCCACCGCTCACTCCTCACCCCTTAATTCGCTTCCATTTCATTTGCACATTCGGTCTCCCGCCTTGACAGTTATCTCGGGGAGTGAGCGTGCAGGGTATATCCACGCATTAAGTTCCTCCCCCGCCGTGCGACTCCCCGAAATATATAGCGTTCGATGCGGTCGTAGTTCTTCGCGTGGCCCTGAGGGGCGGGCTACAGAGTGTCATCCATAAACCACGAAACGCAGTTTTTGACCCCCGCTCATATAACATCGTGCAGACATCAGACTGACCCCTCCCCCAAAACCCCGCCAGTTTGCGTAACTTATGGTTGGGAGGGTGAATTTCATTGTTTGTGAGCAAAAGGTTCCGAATTCAGGTCCGACAGATCAGACGTCGGTTAAACTTTGTCTGTTTAAACTAGAAATTTGACGACTCATTTCTTTCCTCCTGTACTGGTGTGCTGTGCAATAAAAGGGGACAAAGGTTAGAAAAAATCAACAGTCTTGTTAAATAAAATTAGGCAGTAAACGTGTCCCTAAATTAACACAGCCTAACTCCGGGGTAAGGAAGACATTGATATTAATGTATTTGAAAAATATACTTTGAAGGAGTTATTAAGTGAAACCTTCGCTAGCAGTAATACTTCATTTCTACTTTTAAATTTATTTTTAAAGTAATGATGATGTTAATCAATCTAATCACTTATTTTTTTACCAAGATTGGCATTCTAATTGCTCCGAAGTGGCAACATAAAAATCTTTTGTTGAAATGAATTATGTGGGTATATTTGTTGATTGCTGAAAAATGTTAAAAAATTTATTTTTGCCTGTATGGCAATACTGAGAGGCAATCAGGTGCTGAAAGTGACATTTAATGGAAAAATGGGGTAAAGGGAGGACAAAATAAGAACTTTGAATAAAATTAAGGAGCGAAGAAATTATGCAGAGCTAAATAAGAAGTTATTTTAGTGTTTAATATTTAGTTTTATTGATTTTTTGGGCCAGTTAGGACTAACAGGCACATTAAAGTGTATTTCCAGGGTCCATCAAAAGCATAAGCCGATAGACTACGACTAAAATAAGGTGTAATCCATAAAATTTGTATCATTATGTGTAAATATATAAATTTGATTGTGTTCGAAGTACTTTGATTAAACTGGGTCGCATCGTAGCATGGCCGATGGCTTCTGAATGGGCAAGAAAATATAAATTTTCATAGGATAAAACAATTAATCCCAACCTATGTTCCGACGAATTGCATTATCATCCGGCTCCAATGAAAATGGGGTTCATCGAAACCTAGGTCCCTATTATTATTTTTCCTGACGGGAAATTGGATTTTTTTTTGGTCATTCATGGTTCGAAACTCCACCTCGTTAGATTGTTCTCCGATTGGTCAATCGTAGGCCACCTGCTTCCCTCGCTCGCTAAGCACACTCTCTTACAATAAACCTAAAATGAACGAACCTACGGTCGTGAAACATCCTCTCTTAAGTCTAAGGGTCTTCGCTCACGAATATTTCCGTCGCTTAGGGTACGCTCTCAGCTCGCTCGCGAAATCGTACGTACACGACCTTACAGATATGTTCGATAGTGCGCATGTAGGTGTGCGTTCGTGCGCGCTGTTTCAACTTCAGGTGTGCGTGTGCGTAGGAGAGGAGATTGGTGGAGGGAAGTCGGCATTGGTGTTGAGAGCGACGTATTCATCGGCATCCCAGCAGGGGGGGATGAAACGCTCGCGGTTGTCCATTTCCATCCTCATGGGGGTTAACATTCCTCTCAGATAAAAAAACAAACCAAACCCCGAATTACGTTTGGGCTCAATTTGCCGTCGCGGAGCTTTGCCCAGCGTGGCTCTCTGAGGCTCGCAAGATTAGGTTTGCCACTTGCGCGATAAATCCACCCGGCCGTAAATTTTGCTCCCGATATGTTTGCTCTGCGACCACGTGAACGTGGCCGGGTCGCCCGTGATGAGCAGGGAGAGTAAAAGAGGAGTACGCGTCCCCCAAAATCGTCAAAGGGCCCCTCTTGTCCGCGAATCCCGTGAACATCGAATCGCTCTCTGGTTTTGGGACGTTTATGCGAGTTCGGTTTATGTAGACATCCGTTTATGGCACCGGACTCTCTCAGCTCGTAAATGACGCTTGCGGAATCGAATGTCCTCGACTCACTTTCTGAAAATTTCTTTTTTTTTCCTTCCTCAAATCACTTTTCAATCACCACTTGACGAACGAGAGCTTTCCAGATACCCATATGAGAACGAGTAAGGATAGTCTGTTTATAACCTCACTAGGTGGCGATAATTTTCCATTTGGTTTTTTTGTCATGCTCAGCATTACGTGTTCCCCGAGGTTGCTTCTTTTGAGACGGTAAATTCTTTCAGTTTATGATTACCGCTGAAATCTTCGCGGAATTATAATTAATTAGACCTTCAAGAAAAATTTTCTTCCCCAATATTTTACATGATTTAAGTCGTTTCGAGAGAGTAATAATATCAATGAAAATTCTATAGAACGGAAGGAAAAAGTTCCCGTTGCATTTCTTACTCTCGTCTCTAAGAATTTTGCTATGGGTCACAAGGGTCAGTGAATTCGATATTTTGCCTCATTTAATTATTGAAACCTTAGGGTGGTCTGATTCCAATGAAAAGATATTTGGCAAGAGTAATCAGTATCTCAGTAACACTAGGGATTAACTCGATTTAGTTATTTAAAATAATATATATTATAAAATTACAATTGAGTATAAAAAGTTTTGGGAGAAAATCAGCCCGTTGTACTACCCACAATAGTTATAAATGGCTGTAATAGGACTGCAAAGATTACAAAAGAAAAAGACAAAAGCTAAGTGATGTCCTTCATGTTATTTTTTGTAGGACTCCATGGAATGTCCTATTTAAAGCAATTAAATATCTCTTCGTGAATTAATAATAAAGTATATGCAAGATAATGCTTTTTTTGAGATTCTGAGCAAAATTAAAGAATTTATTTAAGGTTTTTTAAGACATTGAAATTGTTTATCCATTACAATAATTAGGAAAATTTTTCACTTAAAGGGCACAAAATCCTTTGTCTAAAATATATTTTTAAATTGAAAAATCATAACCTTAGCTCTTGATTTTTTGATTGAAATGAGACCCCGAATGAATAATACTTTCCTTATTCTTAAAAGAGTTTACCAAATAAATATCGATTGAATAATTTAATTTTTCGTTCAAGTAATTTTTCACCATATTGTCTCCACTGCATTCAATAAATACAAGAAGTTTATGTCAATTTCTTTGAATTTCCGAATTTCCCTCATCAAAATTTATTTTGTAGAAATTTCTATTGTACACACCAATGAAAGAGGTTAATTTTACAGGGCCTTAGGCAAAGGTAATTAGGATTAAGGTAGCAATTGCAGTGAGTGCAGCATGTTTAGTAAAAGGAGAAGGACGACACGAAAACTCGTGTTGGATAAGCCAACTACTAATGAAAGGAATCAAGGGGTCCAGGGTCAAACGTCCCACCCGGCGAACAACCCGGTGGCAGCAGGTAGGGATCAATACGAAAACAAAAAAAGCCACAACGTCGTAGTTTGAATCTGTGCCACGTTGAGAGAAGCCAAGACAGTTGCCGCTTCGCCGTAAATTCTATAAAAATCCCGGAGAATTATTTAAGAACGCGACTGACTCCATCTGACTCAACTCCCTCAACTAGATTCCAGGCCGAATAACGTGTAGAAAAATAGGAAACACGTTCAAACTTACATATAAATATTTAATAAATGTATATCATTCAACTTTTTTGTTTCAACGAAAAGAATATCAGCATGTTTAATATAATGCATCGTTACTGAGCACTTTAAAAACGCTTAATTTGAAAGGCGAAGTCTCAATCATTGCATCATAGCAACAGTCTAATTTAAATTAAGGCTTAGAGGTGCACGGAATACTTCACAATTTTAGCCCAGCAAAATTTTTCTCTATAATAGCGGAGGATATATCTTCTCTTTTCTGCTACTACGGTTCTCTATACTTTCTTATTCTCAATATTCTGTGACTCCGGAGGCAAGCAGAGCATACGAATCACTCACTCAATTTTTTCTATCCACCAACTGAAAAAGCCAAGATCGGATAAAGCTACGGTTTGTTGAAGGAAGACTAGAGAATGTTGAGGGGGGTTGATGTAGTTTGAATGAAGGGAAGAAACTTTTTAAAGTTGACCAAACACGGAATTGCGTTTATTGCTCATGCAAACACAGGAATAAAATTACCAAAATTGGCGTATCACTGCGAGAAATTATATCTGACCTTTTCTGGAGGTGAGCGAAGAAAAACTCTCGGACCGACGATTCCGTCAATCGCTGATAACTACAAATATTTCTATTAAAAATGCCGTTTTGGAAACGCGAAGCGCTCAGTTTATGAGCTCTGCAAAAAACATTTTCCGCTAATCATTTCCAATGAAATTGAAATGTAGTACATTCAAATTGACTGCCTTATAACGGATATTTTGCGTCATTATTTAACTAAAAATTTCATTGGGGAAATTAATCAAGAACAGTTCATCAGATTTAGAAACTAATTTGGCTATAAACAATACGGGTCACAAAATTGTGCATGGCGAAGCGAGAGGTGGGTAGCATTTAATGTTGCAAAGGTGAATAATAATACAGACATCCATGGAAAATGGCGTTTCACCATTACTGTCCTGACCATGCATCGAGACGGTTGATGTAGTACAAGGATCAGATTATTGAAACGCTATTAGGTAAGAATAAGCTATGTGCAAGGCGAGTCAGCGATGTGGCATGCTGACTTTGTGAATATTTCTTGTTTACGAAAAGATACCCCCATACATTGAACACAAGACTCTGTAATTCCAATGGCAAGCGATTGTTAGAAGGCTTGGTTATTGATAAAGGCTAACACGTTGAAGGTATAATTGCAAATCTTCTTTACGAACACGTAAAAAAAGATTATTCCTAAGAAAAAGGTGCTGGAATTAATATTGATTTTGTGGACAAATTTTAAGTACATATTTACAAATTTTGAATCTTCAGCATGACAAATCAGAATTTACACTTATCAGACTTCTCGCACTAAAACCTTACTTTGGACTAAATGGTGTAAAAATACCATGTCAGATTTTTTCAAAGCGTTAGCTGCATTGAATCACTCCATTAGAAAAAGAATTGCAAAGGAAATTCTATGTCATACTTGAGACTGACGAGTTTACACACGATTTGAACCGTTATAGCAACGAACAGGCTACCTAAATCACAAAGTGCGGTGTAACAACTCATTTCACCGATTCGAAGTGAGCCTAAAAGCCCACCTTACGTTTCAAGTATCTCGAAAAGAGAAAAATGAAGAAGTGTAATCGGACCAAAGGGCGCATGCGTCTTCTTCCATTAACCCCTCTCATGTCCCAAAATTTCCTCGTCCCGGAAGAAAAGTAGTTCCTTCCCACATCACCCTTTCCCTTGAAAATCTTCCCTCAGGAGGACAGCTGGGGGATCTCCAGTTATAACGAAGTAGCGTCGCAAAAGAAGCCATCTAATCCAAATAGCTTTCGCAAAAATCTTCCCCCGCCGGAATGCAGTTGAAGGTTATTGGAAAAGTTGGACCGGGCTCCGGAAGAGATCGCAGCCGCCCGAGGATGGAGAGCAGTCATCAGAGAGGGGAAGCCGATTTCCCGAAAAGGATTGCGGGCGGAAAGGGCGAGCGATGGAAAGAAAAAGAGATGATGATGAGGGATGGATAGGATGGGATAGTCGAAGGAAGGCAGAAGGAAGAGAGACGATCCAATTTCCCAACGACTCGTTCATAATTTATCGTGGTAACGTGTTGGATCCGTTGGAAACGGATTAGCTGAATTGTTTCAAAGGAATGGGTGTGCACCTCCGAGGTGCTTTGAAGTAAAATGTGTTTCTCCGATTTGTTTCGGAAAGAAACATGCCGTAGCTCACGCAAGTTACATTTTTTGACGGGACACTGACAAAAGACATGCAAGAAAGAGGTCAAAATTCTCAGTTCCGACATTTCTTCCGTTTTGATGCAAGATGATTCCAGGCTTTCTCATGCGCCATGGAAGTGATTCGGGAAGTAGGCTTTAACGTGGGACTAAGCAAGAGGCAGTCGATAGCAATCAATGACCCTGGTATTTCATGCGGTAATTAGTAAAGCAGATACTCTGCCAAAAATATTTTTAGGAGCCAAAGGAGACAAACATTTTAAATCCTCAAAATACAAAAAAAGATCAAGTCATAACTAAATAGCCCAAGGGCTGTTGTCGCGCTTATCGGTTGGTTTACAACCTAGCTCTTTTGTATTTTTAAATGCGCATATCGACGAGAAAGAATCCCTGCATGCACATATTTTTAGAGTCAATACAGGGATCAAGATGCTGCGGTGGTTAGCGTACTGACTTCCCATCAAGATGATCTGGGTTCGAACCCTGGAGACGGCAGCAATATTTTCCAGTGGTGTCCCAATCCCTATTGAGGTGCTTTAAGGAGGGCACTTAAAAATTAACAGAGTTCTAACATCGGCTTTACCTTCCACCTTGTGTGCATATCCTTATTACGGGCTATCAATCCAAGGATTGATCTGTGGCAGCTCTTCAAGCTATCTCATTACCTACTAATCTCTTCTATGTATTCATAATTCCTTGTGCTAACGACACCCATCACCTTTTCCACATGCCATTATTGATCATTCTCTGTGGGTTCCCCCTTAATTATGGTTCCTTCCATCCAAGTCATCTTCAAGTATTTCTGTCCTGTTACTTTTTTCATTTTTTATGCATTGACTTCACTCACTCTTCGAGATACCTCCTCGCCTGCCACTTCCTCTCTATCTATTTTATTTACAATATTTTTCTAAGACAGCCATAATAGTATTTACATAACTTCTATTTAATATAATTTTCTCCTCTTCTGCGGTTAACAATATCTTACAGCCGCCGAAAAGTGAAGTCTGTGTGCAAATATTAATGAACCATTTCCTTACACTTATATGCTTAGGCTAGCATCATTCTCCATCAGTAGTTGATTCTTCTGATAGGGGACCCTCTACGCTTGACCCATTCTGCTCTTAACACCATGCTCCTCCCATCGCTAGTACTCTTGCAAGCCGCATATCAAAATCCTTTAAACTGTTAAAGTGAATCCTTTTCAGTTTTCTTTACATATATGTTAGTTCTTAGCCTTAATCTTAGTTCTTAACTTTAAATGAAGACCCACCATATACTTTTTATTTGTATAATTATGAGAGGGTTTAAGAGTTTAAAAATAGTTCTAGAATCTCTCACCGCCTTTCTTTTATTCCCTTCATCAAACGATGGCTCCAACCGTGTAATTGGAAAAATCAAATTCATTAGTCTTTTGAGCTCCCGTTCAATGACATCGGGAGGGAGGTGATGCCTTCAGTTTTCCATAAAGTCATGATAAAAATATAGTCAAGGGTTTCAGTTTCAAAAGAATTCTTTAAAAAAATCGTTTCTTTAAGAGAGATGCACCAGATAAGAAAACCTTACGGTAGGTTTTAGCGTTACACGAATAAGGAAGACAGGGATCGGCATGGTGCGATGGATAACGTACTGACTGCCCAGAAGGCCTGGGTTCGAATCCTAGAGGTAGATATTTTTTTAGTAGTATCTCGATCCCTACTTGAGGTACTTTGTGGCGAGTACTTTGAGTGAGTACGTCGTCCATCGGAAGGGACGTTAAACGGTGGACAATTTCGTTTCAAGCTTTCATTAACAGCATAATGCCGACGCCGGGTTTCTCATCACCATTCATCTTTTCCTGTCCAACCCTTATGGTGCAAATGATCTTAGCTGTCGGTTAATTCCCCTAAAAACTACTAAAACTATGAAAAAAGAAGAAGAAAAATATATTGGGTAAACTAAAGGAGGTTACATGCCTATGAGTTGGCTCTAAAACGGCTCTCGAGAGTGCACAGGAAAAAATGAGAGAAAGGATTTAACGCAGATAAAAAAAGGCAAGGATTTTAAGGTAAAATGCAGAAAACAATCTGATTGCTGCAAATTTAATCACTTATCGACTAGATAAAAGAAAAAATGAATTAAAGGTATAAAGAACTGGTCCAAGGGATATATTATTGAATATTAAAGAAAAAAGTACAAACGAGAAGAACTTTGAAATGGGTGAACGAATAAGCACAGCATAAGGAAGAATCGAGGATTATCATTACAACTGTCTAACTGAATTCTAACGTCAGCATTTTCTGAGCAGTAGCGAAATATGTACGTGATATTTCTCACCGACGATATAAAGACGCTATACTTACTTCGCCATACCCACACTAGAATGAGTAACCTAGGAGTGAAAGGTCAACGGAATCTAGATACACAGCACCGTCCAACCGCCACTAGCTAGGCTCATGGAAAGAGAGACGCACAGATGACGATGGAAGAAAAGAAAAAAAAAGGATTTAAGAGTGCCTCCCGTGAGGGACTTGGATTTGGCGATGTCTGCGCGTTGGCCGAAAACAAGCGAAAAGTTCTTCGGGAAATGGCTAATTAAGCGAGAAGAGGCAAGGAAAAGTGAGGGGAGGCTTGAAAAGTGAAAAGTTTTCAAGGGAGTTTTGGGACAAGGTTCGGAATTCATGAAGATGTGACGGAAAGCTCTTGCGAGGAGTGGTGCGGAGAGGAGAAGTGGGAGGATGGGGTTGGGGGCGACGGAAAAGAGTCAGTTGGGAGAGTCAGTTTGGACGGTGGGGTGAGAGAGAGTGACGGGGGGAAGGAGGGAGGAATACAAGGGTTTAGACTAAGGAGGGTTACGATCAAGGTGTCCGAAAACTCCTGAGTCCTAAGGTGCGCCTCTTTCCCTTGGTTGGCTTAAGAGTGAAAGGACTGAATAGTTTTGAAAGGATGACAAAAGTAGAAGTTCTAAAAAACAATCTACAGTTCATAAAATAAATAGAAATTGGTTTAAATATCCACCTGTCTAGCATATTTTAATTGATATAAATTCTATGATGTGTAATGGGACCAAAACCAGAATTACCAAATGAATTAAAGCGACAGTCTTCCTTCCTTAGGAATTATTTTTTTAATGTGTTTTATATAGCCCATTATTATACCCAAATTACCATGTTGCTGTATGGGTTCTCACTACCTTACCAAATATTACAGTAATGAATCTGTATAACATGCAGTTGGAATGAAAATAAGTTGATTTAATTGAGTTTCAGTTGTTAATTTAATTTAATAAGTTGATTTAATTGAGTTTCAGTTGTTAATTTAATTTAAAAAGTCATGAATATTTAGTAAACCAATGATGCCGGGAACAGTTGGATGCTTGCATAGTTGTAATGTGGCGTCATAGTTGTCATTTGGTGTCATAACTACATTTTATGTCAAGGAATATAAAATATAATCCCACAATGATGTAAAACATAGACCCAATGAATTGTTTAAAAAACGTTTCTTTAAGAAATCACCTGGATCTAAACGTGAACTGCTTAAGGAATATTTTTAATGAAATTTTGAGAGAATTACTAAAGTATTTGGCTTCCTTAGTAATTAGTAGTTAGTAGTTTATTTGGTTTTAGATACACAACGATTTATTCTAGCAATAAATTTCACCTTAAATTTTGCATTCAACAATTGGGACCATCAGAAAAAGACCAAAAAATACATATATGGTCGTTAGCGTCCTTTTCATTAGAAATAACCCTCTCATATTTAAGCCTAATCGCCGACTTTATCCATATTTCCTTGTTTCAATAAGGAGCACCCGAGACTTATCTTATTGATCTAGCGCCTTTCTATCTAACTCTTAGTTCCCATGCCACATTTAACCTTGCGTTAAATAAGAAAGAAATACATGAGTGAAGGTTCAGTTAAAAATTGAAATGGTTTGACTTTTATTTGGCTGGTCATTCAGAAATTGTATTCCCTTACTCTCAAATTATAAAATAAATATGTTTATATATATATATATATATATATATATATATATATATATATATATATATAGTTACGAAAGGTAATTTACATCTATTTAAGGGTGCAATTTGAATTCAGACGTCGGAACAACCTAAGCAATTGTAATTCCACATTAAACAGGACCGTATTGTAATCATAGAGAACCTGAAAGCATTACTCATTCAAGCTATATAACATTAGATGACACACAATTATAACTCACGTCTTGAAAAAGTATTTCTTTAATGTTTCCCTTTTTTATGTTTTTGACTGGCCTAAGGAGGAATATGCTACGCCAAAAAGAAAACATTACCGAAGAACTCGAATAACAGTGCGTCACACCTACGGTGAATCATTGATCTTAAACATTCTTTAACGTTTTCCCTTTGTCACATCATGTCCGCATATGCATTACTGAATACTCCGAAAACATTTCTTTTTCACAAACTTAAATGTTCAGAGAAACGAGGAAAAAAGGCACAGTGGGAAGGAAAGCGTACCACACGATTAATCCACCACGCACCACAACGGGTACCGCAAATGCAAGAATGGAAGCGACCTAAAGGAAGAAGGTTTTACGGTAGATTTCCGCGTAAGTTATGGTTAAACACTAACTAGAAATATGAGCAAAATAGTAGCTTGTATGTTTTTCAACATAAGGGAAAATTATTAATTTATTTTGTGTTTTGCATCAGTTGCGAGGGTAAATTAATTTTAAAATAATAAATAAGAGAGGAATAATGCATAAAGATGCGAAAAGGAGAAAATATGAAAGCCATCACGCATCCTGCAAATGTACGACCGCAGATGCTATTAATTACTTGAAGAGGATTACGAAAAATTCATTCCTCCTTTCACGAAGTCATATCACGGACTCGCATCCTTCTTGAGACAAATTTTCTCAGCTCTTATTACAAGGGAGTTCTTCGGATCCATCTATCTTGATGAGACGGATCTTAGCATAGACAGTGTGAAAGAACACATTTTCAGGATGGCATCAATTACGCCTCGTGTCACCATTTTGGGAAGAAGCTTCATTAGGCACGAGATGCAATAATTTGGGGAAGACAAATTAGGCTCATGATGCGATCAATCGAGCACGGGGCGAAAAAATAGGAGAAATCGAAATATCATTTTCGGCGACGTCACTTTAAGGTCTCTCTTCGTCATGTTCGCGGAGGACACTTACTCTTTAAGTCTAAAGCACTCTCCCACATACTTTCTTCCCGTCTCTGACTTATTTCACCACGATACATCCAGAGTGAGTTACTTTTAGTTTGTTTCACATGCCGCAGGGCAAGGACACGCCTTGGAACACCATTTAGGTATCACTGTACCAAATCCCGTGCTTCGTCTCACCACCGAGACATTCAATTGATATAGCAGAATTATCTCAATCTTTTAAAATCAAATCGAAATGAAGAAAAAGCGTTCCTCATAGTTCATCTAATGTCCACGCAGTTTCACGCAATCAACACGAACTCGGGAAATTTTTTCCCCTTGAATCAAGCAGGACGGGAAAATAAATAGGAAATATTTCCAAAATCCATTCGTCGGAATGGAGTAAGGCAGAGAGAGAAAGAGAGGGTGGGGTAAATAAAGAGATGAGGGCATACTGAGGATGAGGAGGCAGCGACTGAAAACGAGGAGGGAAGGTGGTAAGAGTGGGGTGATGATGTCTTTGGTCAGGAGAGGGGGAAATATAGAGAGAGGAGGCAGACAGAAAAGGATTGTGGATGGGACCTGTGGAAGTGACAGCGGAAGAGGAAGTTTCGAAGATGGAGTGGATGGCGGTGGACATTGGGCGGGAAGGAGAGGGGTGGGGGCAGCACTCCAGAAAGGGGGGGGAGTGTGGGGAGGAGAAAGGTTGAGGGGTGGGGCGGAGTAGTGGGTGGAGTAATTCGGCCAAAAGAGAGAGAACCGGCGTCGTAGAAGCGGGATGAGGGTTTTGGAGAGCCGGAGGGAGAAGTAAATGAGGAGGGAGTTAACTTTGGACTAACCTCCATTTCCCATCCCCAGCGAACAGCTGATATTCATCAGCACTCGTTCTCACTCCTCGTCGGCACTCGTTCGGTCTCAAGCCATGGATTCACAAACATAAGTAACCATCCTCTTATACAGCAATATATAGGCACGTTTTGCAGAAAATTCACGATCACTATTCCGAACAACATTCTTAATCAGGCCACATCTAAGTATGGAATTCACGAACTAAGGAAGCTTATTATTTTATTGAAAGAAGACAGAAATTACGAAATATCCTCCCATGTGAGCCTTACTGTCATGGAGATATTTACAATGTGCAACTAAAATCGGTGATCAACCTGAATTGCTCACCAAACGGATTATTTCTTTGTGGGACGGTGATGTGAGTAAGGCTTTTTGAAGGCCTTGCTCACATCACCACCGTCTATTGAATTAAATCAATCGGAATACGCACAGTACGTGCAGGAAGAAAATAAATAATTTAGAACTGCTTCGATAACATCAAAATGATTTTTACATTAAAGTCCTGTGCTTAAATTAAAAAACGAGCGATTAGTTTAAATAATATGATGCAGAAATATTTTAGGTATACCATTTATTTACAATTTTTAAACTAATTGCAATGCAAATATTGATATAGAGCTGAGGAAATGGATGAAATAGCCCTTCAATCTTTGTAAACCATTTCTCCGGATCGGAAATTATTAGCCTAAATCCAATCAAATTATCCCACAAGAGGACCACGGATCTACAGATCCGTGGTCCTCGTGTGGGATTTGTATTGCAACTAAAACATTATTAACTTCTGGAGGATGAGATTTTATATTCAACATCCTTATTAGGACTAGTTGAACACATTAGAGTTTTTCCTGAAACTACCCCACCGTAAATAGCCGTTTCAAATTTTTTCTAACTTGTAACAATCAAATAAAACGAAAGATCTGTGAATTATTTTTAATAAAACTGACGCAAGTGTCCATGAGGAACCATTTTTTCTCATTAGCGTAAGATAAGAATTGGGTTATAAGCAGAGAAATTGAAAAATTATACGGATACAGGTTTTAATTTTCTTTTGCTGTTCACCATTTATCGATATTCCATTTACAAATAATGAAATGTATTTATTAGCAGATTTTATATGTTATTCTGTTATTATAAGTAGATTTATCAGAAATACCTTTTTGGTACCGTTTTATTTTTCCAATTATGAGAGAGAATGCCTACTTAACTTTTTCTGGAAATATATTCATAAAAAAATACGTAATTAAGAACGGACTGGAAGAGGGCAAGATTTCGAAATTATTCCTTCATTTCACTTGCAGAGCTAAGAAGGAAATATTTTAATAAGTCTGATAGCTATGCAAAAAAAACATCATTTATTAGGGGAGTGAAGCCCTTTGGAGAAAGTAATGTACAGGCGACATTAGATTCATTTTCAGATATTTAAATGAAAGAAATCAACGCAAATAATATTATATCAACCGGAGATATGTATTTTGTAGCCTTAAAACATTAATCATCGAGCTCGAACTTAATGATTGGTAAGGTAAAACAGAAGGTTAAACCTTACTCTAATGGGCTAGTAGTTATGATTTTACAGAGTGATAAAACATATGAATGAGCTTGAAAGGTTGCAATAACTAAAATGAATTCACTATTGTATCATCTAGTCAACTGCAATCCTAAGAAGGAAAACATTTTCCTGAAGTGAAAACATATTTAAACGGGTTTAAACTGAGATCGAGTGGTTGAAATAAATATATTTTCCATTAAAAATGAAATAAATAAAAAATAGCACATTATCATGAATTTCATTTACTTCTGCCATGGTTGAGTCTTCTTCAACAACTGACTCTACGTAATTTTACGCGCAAAAATAAATAAGAATGTTTCAGGAATAAGTTAAGGTGGAGAGCTAATGCTATCTCATCGAAAAATATTAAATTGACGCATGAATCCTAAAAACAATAAAAAACAGAAGACTTAGTGTAAATTTTTGCCTTATCCTCAGCCGGATCCAAGATACGAAAGAATGGTTCGCCATATACTAAAGGGAGTATTCCCTAATACGAGGGAATGTACAAGGAAACTTGTAGCGAAAATAATTTGTAGTGGGATATAAGCAAGACATAAAACATCTGATGGATTGCTCCTTTTACAGTTGTTAAATAAATTAATAAATGCTTTATAAATGAAACTATTGATGCTCCTGCGTAGATTGCATCCTTTATTCGTGCTTCTTCTTACGTTGAAACCAACACATCTATGGAAGAGAAATAACATATGTTATAGTATGCGTGGCACATTTTTTTTATTGAGATCAGTCATTTTGATCTATCTTGGGTCGAAAATTATCTAAATAATTCACCTCATACATGATGTTTATTATATTTGTATTTCTGCTCTTTATTATAACGTCATTAAGTCCAAAGTACCTTAAACGCTTGTTCAGTATTGGTATACAAATGCTCGATACTTGGGGAAAAATCCCTTTTTTCTATAAATCCATATTTTTGGTTCTTTGAGTTGTAATATATCATATCTAAAGATTTTCAAACCATTAAAACAGAAAAATTCAACATTGAATGGCTGGATAAATCATTGACTAGGCTCCTATTAAGATATTACCATTTAAGCACTACCTAATATCACATACACATTGTATTTGGATGATAATCACTCGTTGTTCTATGATGATGAAAGTTAATGAAGCCACTATGCAATATTAATTATAATTTAAGGTGCACCATTAATGAAAAATCTTTGCACTATGTTTACCTCATAGATTAACACTATTGACGCTCGTTTTTGACCTTCAGGCACTGTCTTCTGCGCCAAAATTGTATTTAATAGCCGGCGCCTCATTAATGGTTATATTATATAATATATGTAATTCGATTATGCAATGCCGGTGGGAACACTCAACTAAAAATCCAAGCTTTGTGATTCGATGAGCAAAGGTTCACACTTGGATCCCGATAGCTGCACAAGGAAAAAAGTTTGCACACCACCTTCTTACCTTAGACGGGCGATTTGTATAGGCTGTAGTGCATAGAATGGGACAAATTAATCATGTGATATAAAAAAATATAAACACAGTAATCAACCTGAAGGTCGGTTTGGTGGGTGATGGTAGAGTTCACTCAGCACTGAGCCCGATGGCGTGTGATATTCGCACGTCAGGATAGGGGGGGCAGTTCCTTTCCTTGTGCCGGTTATGGCTCCCCAGGAAGACCTGGGAAATCGCTTAAATTGGGAGGAGCTGTAGATGCCCAGAGAGGCTTGCCCGGGAATCGAACCCAGGCCCTCCAAACCCGGGGTTTAGAACCGGGTCAGTAGTCCAATGAGCAACCTCTGGATTACCGCGCCTCGTGCAATCTAATATAATGACCCAATAAAATGTATGATTTACATCAACAATATCAAAACATCAGTTTCCACTAGGTCTAAAGTAACTAATTTAGAAGTATTTTATCCTGCTAGTACAGAAGCTAGCGAGTCACTTTTAACAATTTGGTAAGGCACAATAATATCATATATTATTTCGAATGTACCTAAAACCATGAGAGTAATAAAAGTAACTTACGAAAATGTGTTGGGAGAGAAAGATTTAACACACTTAATACTACATTCTTGTCTCGTTGTATGTTTGCAGAAACAGCTAAAGAGAAAATGAACGAGCCCTTAGACCAAATAAAAAGTCATGGTAATATGGAGACCAGAATAAAAAAATAAGCGATCGGCCCTAGGCCCTAGGTGGGATAGAAGTGATGCCGAAAAACATGCAGCGCAGAGGGTAAGTAATTCATTGAACCACGACTGACCGTGTATATTTTGCCACTCTTTCCGAGGAATTTAATTTCACTCCCTACGAAAATTTACAGACACAATAGCTGCTCTTCAAGGTTGTAAATTCATAACTTATTTCTGCATCATTATTTGAACAGTTTATGGTAACTATTGTGATATTAGAGGCAATGTAGTTCATCACCAGAGATGTTTTGCCACCCAGCTCTCTTCAGAACTTGAGCTTATTTTGCTTTCCCAGGAATTTGTTTATTTATTATTATTTTGAGCACTTTTTGTCGAAATGAAATAATAACCATGCATATCATTTCGGAGGATCCCCTCCCAAATATTTCTTTGCAAGAATTTTGTGAAATTTTGTCCATGACGTATGGGTGAGATGCCTTTAATTAGCGCTAGAGTAGGAATAGGGCAGAATAGGCTTACTCACTAAGATATTGGATAAAATATTGTCAGTTATATTATTTATTTAAAAGTACCAGTGAATTTGGATAGAAAATCCAGCCTCATTTCAATTTAACAAATTATATGCAGTAACCCAACCATGTGGAAGTTTTTGCTTCTTACGGATGTTAATGATTTTTGTATAAAAATATTTTCCTAAGGTTTTCTTTGACATTTAATGCCCCTATTCTTACCTAAGGGATCATTTGGCCTTTCTATGATTGTTGTACTGTTGTTTCTTTGTTATGAAACAAATGAATATATATCCTTTACTGAGTTGGAGCAACAATAATTCTGGCGAAACAATTTCCCTAAAATATCACGTAAAGGTTATATTCCAAAACTCATGAGAAAAATATTTTTTCTCATGAGTTTCTGAATATATGCCCAGCGTTAATGCTTATTTTTAAAAAAGAGCGACGTTTTCAATTCTCCTTAAAATTCCATAACAAATCCGTGGAAAATATTAGAAATCGTTTTCTCTGAAGGTTTTGGACAACTAATAAGTAGAATAATGTGCATACATATTTTTTCACTTTAGTAAAGAGAAATCCTGTTAAAAAATGGGTGAAAGTTAATTTATATGAAAGTTTTTCCATCAAAATTCAGGAATTATTTCCTTCGTATTTGGGAGGATACGAAGAAAATAATTTTTATCATTTTTGTTGTGAAATTTTTTTGTTTGATTCGGTGATTTATTTTTATTTTCAATGAAAATCAATGACGCACTTGAGCACGGTAGCCTACATGACGTTGAAAGTTCAGGATTTCTAAGATAAACTTTTGTTAGATCAAATATTTGAAGAAAATACTAATTCTTACAGTGAATGATCATGCCAACAGGCTTAATGAAATGAAATCGCCTCCATCCACCTCCGGGATTAATTTATTAAATGCCTTTTTAAAATTAAATAGAATAAAATAAGGCAAAACCGCCAGGAAAGCGCTTTATATTAAGGGTTTGAATTGAAAGTATTCATTAAAATCGGTAAATCTGTTTATCTATTTATTTTACACCTATTTATTTTGTGGGAAGAATAGTTTTTCAATATTATCGGATAATTTAAAATCTCTCATTAGTCAATTTTGACTCTATTTTATTTGTTTTGTCTCATTATTTAACGGCTTCATACAATGCTAAAAAAATTTATTCAATGGTGTCTGGGAATAAGTACACTATTTGACACGTGAAATATTACTCTGTGGTAAAATACGCACATAATTTAAGAGAATGTGGTTAATGGTTATGCCCAACTGACTGACTAACTCTGCCAGACTGTCTCTGTGGTTATCAGATCTCAATTAGTCACAATTTTTGAATTTATTTTCTCTTTGATTTATTATTTGTCCCAGATATTCTTTCAGTTATTGTTTATGGAACAATGCAAAATAGACGTCCACATTGACATGGTAAAAATGGTAGCATATAAGGGAGCGTGATAGGAGGAAAGTTGATCTAATTACCTATTCCTAAATTTAGACGGTTATAAAGTCTGCATTGGTTTCAAACCCTTGTGGTATTGCATCATCAATAGTAATGAATGTGTGAAAGTGAGAGAAAATTTGTTTCTACTTTGAAAAATATATCTTCTAAAAAGAGTTATTATTCATCCCGACCATGGGTGAGCGAACAGCTGGCTCATGCGATTTTGTTATCGGAATATTTTATTTATAAGGGCATGATTTCTATTTCAAAATAAATCCCGCCCAAGTAAAAAAAGTCAAATACAAGCAAAGAAGAACCATACCGACGAATTTCACCCTATAATTTTTACTCCACGACGGTTAGTAGAGTAATCCAATAATTCAAAGTGACTAGATTCCACTGCGTAGTAAACACTTGAAAAGTTAGTGTCGAGCGCCTCAAAAATATTTTATTGAAAATACTCTTCTTTTAGACAAATATTTGGGGAAAAAGGACCTCATTATTCACATATAACCTAAAGATAAGTAGTATGCTTCTAAATGCATGCATTAAAATATACTTCCCTTGAGATCTTCAGGGAATGAATCGAAGAATTACAATCCAAAAGAGCCGTGACCTCTCATAAAGTAAGAGGTAGCATATGCAATTTAATTTAAAAGGTTTTAAGATTACACTTTTATATGAATCCTAATACCAAAGAAACATATTCGAGGAATCATACTCAGATGAATTTGAAACAATTATCCCCGACGGGAGTGTTAATCATAAAAAAAATCTGCGACCGCATTTAAAACATTTTACTCACGTAATCCGAAGACAGGTTACCTTCTCTTCTGCAGGTGCCTCTCCATCACACCTTTTCCGAAAACTTAACAGAGCAACGAATTGCAAAACCATTCATTTCCTCCTTCCGGTGACAAATCCGGTGACGTTTAGCATCACCGGGCGAATGACACGAAGAATGCTTCATGTCTAAGATCCTAATTAAGACAATTCTGTAACAGCATTAAGGCATTGTCTCCGAAATGGGATTTACCTACTCAAGTGGCATAATATATGTCCCCCCGGAGCCGACGTCTTTTCGTCATGGCGTGGAAGGAACTGAACTGTAATTATTACCATTGTGTCTGGCTGCTGGTGACGCAGGGGAAAGCGTCTCGCTGGAATGAAATTTCGGTCTCTCGCTCAGTCGTCCACACATACTCTCTCTCTCTGCTCCCCTCCAAACTCCCTCGCTTCTCACCGCACACAACCTCAAGGGGTTTCTTTCTCTCTCTCACACACCCCTCATTCTTCTAACAACCAACCCTCCTCCCTTCCACCTTGGGGACCCACCTTTCATTTCTCTCCTTTTGGGTCCTTTCAACTTACCCCGAGTTGAACCTGCCCACCCATGTGCCATTCTCCCCGTTCGTCGCGCACCCTTCCGGGCGGGATAGGAATAAGGGGTGAAGGGGGTGAGAGAGAGAGTGGGCTCTGCTACGCCTTCCTACTCGGCGGCACCTAGCACCGGCACCGGGGAGTCACACCTTTTGTCTCGACGACTCCGCTCCCTCCCCGCTATAAAACAACGCTATCACCAAGAGGCAAGCATCGCTGTTATTTAGGGCGGCGGCACCTCTACCACCACCACCACCGCCATAGCCACCGCCTCATCCTTCTCCTCACGCACGAAGAGGGAGGGAGGGAGGTGAGGGTATGTTTCGCCCTCACGCCTCGCCTATAAACCTGTCGCTCCGAGTGCGAGCAACGCGGAAAAACGCGCCCCAGGAGCACACACCAACATGCTCCCGTGCAGCGTGGGCCGTAATGAGTTCAGCCTCGTTACCGAAGGCTTCCTTCACGCTCTTGCGTTCTTGGGTGTATGTAAATCGAGCCGCGGGCCAGACATTTAACGCTCGCATCGATGAAGTATGCTGAAGAGAGGGGTGGAGGACGATGGCTCGACTTGCATGTAACTCGCGACCGCAGTTGTCACGCTCACTGGGTATTTTTCCAAGCGCTTATGATTAACGTCACCATGGGTTCTATGCCGCGAATGATGAGATTTTAAACCTAATAGTATATCTCTATTTTATTAAGGGGTACCGGAGGATTTGAGAGTCTCCATTAGCAACTGACCGCTTCTCATGGTGAAATCACGGCCCAAATGAAGGTTAAATTACCAAAAAAGGAAACACTTTATCATACTTAATTATGATCGATAATCCCGCTACTTCAGCAATATAATTTAATATATAAAAATAAAAAAGAATCCCGCAAATATCGGCTTCCAAATCATCTCCAACAAATAGATGATACTTGAAGAATATTCTAAGAACAAGGAAACTGTTTTTGAGGCATGAATATCGTATAAAGATGCGGAAAAATGTATGATGCTTAAAATCGAACTATAACTTAAAGACGAACAAGTTATATTAATTACACCAGTTGAATTAAAATAGGTACGCGGAAGGCTTCGTGTAAGATTAATCGATTAAGATTGTTATTTGTTTCCGAGGGAATTTATACCACATTCGTTTCCTTTCAAAGGCGAAACTTTAAACAAACAGGAACTTAAGAATTTAAAGTGCATGCTAACGCTGGCATTACATCCCACAATTGGCCGCAAGGGGGTGTGGCATGGTGGTTTACTACGGTATACATTGAAAATTGGCTAGAACACATTCTGTTTAGGAAAGATATCTATTATATATCATGTTGCTGTTAGACGGTGTTTCCGTTTTTCTTGTCGTGGTCACGAAAAGCGCGCGAAAAAAAATACATAGCCTTCATTCTGCTGTTTTAGCAGTCTGTCTTAGTTACTTTGCTACCTGACGGTTACGTCCATAACGGAGTTGCCATTGGCATAAAAACAGGATTGTTACATAAGTATTTCGGCATTTAGCGTAATATAGAATCGGGCTACAATTCAGCGAGAAACATTACCGAGGCAAAGAATTGGCGTTATGATGATATGATGATCTAATGTGCTTATGACGCAAAAAAAACAGATGAAGCATCACGCATAGAGAGGAAAACATTCTTTGAGTAATTTCGTGTCTATCTGGATTGAGAGAGCACTCGGGAACACCAGCCGCCCATTTCAAAATACGTATCGCCCCGTTCGGCAAAGGGCTGGGGCAGAGAGAAACGGTGTCCGAGAAGACCGATAGCTGCGGCAGCGGAGCAATGACGGCATGCGGTGGCATGCAAGCAGAGACCCACAGAGAGAAGACATCGAGCTTTCGCGGGATTAGCCCGCTGAGAATACGTTCATCGCCGGGATAAAATTGCGTATCCTCTCCACTCCTCTGGGGTGACGCGACACAGAGCGTGGGATTGTTGACAGACGGGATTGGATTAGGATTGCTGGCGGTCTGCGGGAATAGAACGTGAGCAACTTCAGGGAGGAAGCCAGATTTAAGGCTTTTAAGAAGGTACATGGCGCCCGAGTTTACTTCTGGCACTGAGGGAATTATTACTCTGTTCCGGCGGAGACGACCACCCGGTTGAAATGAGAGAAATTGACTGCGGAACCTATAGATTTAACTTGGTTTTCCTCGCACAATCCGCCTTCAAACCAAAAAGTTAATAAAAAACCGTAAGAAGAAAACGGGGTACCTTATCTTCACTTCTGCGTCATACCGTTCAATTTTGGGTTTTGCCATTCACCAAGAAAAACAACGCTTTGCTTTAAAACGGGAAGAGTGGCTCTACCAAGATTGCGCTTCCAATTTTGCACGGTCTCTCCCGACACTATTAGTATTGGAGAATTCATAAAACACACTCACAGTGTAGTTATTAGGTGAATGGAAATTAAATTGCACGACTAAAGAAAAGAAATAAAGTCCTACGTAGAAAAATAAATTCTTCCTTTTGCGATCGTAATCGATAAACATGCAACGAATGTGTAATGCAAGTACCCATGGTATGAGTAATATGATTTAGAACAGACTTCCTTAAAAATTCAAGTACATCAATAATTGCATACGTATATTTCAGCAAAATCTGATTGGGCAGTGATGGAGGGGTGAGACGAGGTGAAGGGTAGGGGTGGATATAGGAATGAAAGTAGGTAAAAAACCAATTACATTTAGATTTGTGGATATATGAGCATATATATCTGAGCAATCTGTCAAGAGATTAAAGTTATTATGAGATGCGTATGTGTGTGTGTGTATATATATATATATATATATATATATATATATATATATATATATTTGTATATACGCGTATATATACACACATACGCATCTATATATATAAAGAAAGAAAAAAATATTAAGAAAAATATTAATTTTTTTCTTTATGATACAGGCTTGAGCGGTGACTCGTGATCACGGAAGCGGGTATGGGTCTTAAAAATAAATTTTTATATACAATAATTATTTTAAAACGTTTTCTTTGGACACTCAATCAATTCTTCAGAGAAGAAAGTTTTTATACAGATATTGACCACCAACCAAAATGTTCTCATTGGCACCGTTCACTTATGTTTGGGCAACACTGGTGAAGACAAAAAGAAAACGGGGAAATTGATTTATCACCCAATGGTTGATATTTATTTAGGGTTAGCTTAAGGGGCTTTAAAGTTCAAACTTGTCAAAGAGCGCGTAGTAACTTCACATTCACTGGGCATCGTTAGGTATAATTCTACCGTATAGGCTTGTCATTCTCACTTTCACCCGGGTAGGCCGGAGCAACGCAGATTCATCATTTCCGTTGCAATGGCTTGTTTATCGGTAATCGTTTTATAATATATTCATGTTTGATTCAAGATTGATGTACTCGGGGAAGAATAAATTTATAGCTGCGTAAATCAGAGACAAAATTTATTTGCAGAGATTAATTTGCGTGATAGAATGAGGAAATGATAAACCATCAAGTTTACTTCTATCTGGGAAGGGGTGCTGGCCCAAAGGATATTTACGGACTATAAAATAGTATTAAGTCAATGGATAACACGAGTATTTTACTAAGGGTATCTTATGAATCATCAAAAAATTTCAAATTAATTATTTATAAAAAAAGGACTCCAAAACTAAACAAATCTTGTGATAGGGCAAATATTCACATTATTAACAATTTTTTTATTGGTTAGGATCTAGATTTCAAGAATGGTAGCAAAAGGAAAATTGCCGACTCATTCTTACGGATAAAGAAGTGCCCAGAGTTTTTTTTTTAAATTTGGTCCGGATCAAAATGTTGAAATAAATAATCTTGTGGACAGTGTCTGAAATGAACCTTGTTGCTTTGTTTACCTGTTGTTGCATCGTCAACATAATACAGTGAGTATACCTAAATAATATCGACTTATATTAGCACTCAAATGGATAAACCCAAAACATACGACCTTGGTAAACAGGGAGACTATGGTAGAGGTGGCCAATAATCCTAAATAAAGCCCGGCTATGATTATTAGACCAAGGTTAATCTGGATAAGATATTTGGGCGATGAGTCGAAGTTGATCATAGGAAAAGTTTCCAAATTTTTAGAAGGTAACACTTATTACGCAAAATTCACCATATAAATCCAAATGAGGTATGCTTCGCCGCGTTTTATTGCAAATTTCGCCACTTTTAGTGCCCTACAGCTCTTCTTGAGTCTAAAGATGAAAGCACTTCGTTAAACGAATGGAAAAGGAACCATTAAACATTTGGTATGGTCCAAAATCCAATTCCTTTCCGTTCTCCCAGAATAACAGCTGAAAATACAAGAAATCCTTTCATCATACCCTATTCTTTCACCCTTCCCCACCCTTACTCTTATCACACCAGCATATGCAATTCTCAATCTTGAATCTCTTGTTACTTTCCGTACTAAACAAAAACAATTATATAAGCTTAAAATTAGAAGTATCCTTTAATACCAACAATCAATACTGGGCAGACAAACTACGTACTTGTTCACTGACATTTTAGAATCACTAGCTCTCGCGAGTGAATAGCTGCGTGCTAATTGGTGTGCCTGCCTGCATGTGACTAAGGGCTGAAGATGATAAGGAGTACTCCGTTTGAATTGAGTGCCACGATCTTCCTGCAGCGAGAGCAGTCTGTGTCTGATAGGTCGAGTGCACAAGTTTCATTTACATTTTCAAGTATTAACTTCGCCAGCAAAAAAACCGAGACGTGTTTCTAACTTCATACTTCATACTTACGCTTGAATAATGACTAGACCTCTACGCCGCTGGATATTTCAGTATTTAACTACAAGGGTAACTTAATTAATGTTTTCCAATTCAAGTAGTGAAATTATGGCAAACGAAGGTGGTTTTTCCTATTCAACTGTCCTACATGTATTTCCGTGAAAGTATTTTCCATCAATCCATTAAAAGAGACAACTTTTGGTGAATCTCGCCTTTGCTTGCTAAATCACTTCTTGCAATCAACTCCGTCCTTTTTTAAAACTCTAACACATGATGTTGTAAGGAATTGGCAATTTATTTTGTTTTCCATTATTTGATTTTCAAGAGCTCATCTCTGCTCTACATATACATTTGTTGGGTAATAACAAACATTGGACGTTTTTTCTGCAGAATTTCGAAAGAAATTCAATTAAAATAAAGATAAATGAACAGCCAAAAATGGTAATTCAAAATTCATCATAGTGTTTAAAAAGAAATCAAAATGTATAGTCTTCCTTATCTGAGGCCTCGTTATTAACAATATTGAATTATCAATAATAATGCGTTTTAAATACTTTTCCAATGCTAATTTTTAGTAAATCCTTGGTGTAATATTGCACATAAATTTACTTCTTTCATATCATTGAAGAGACACTTTCATTTATGTTATGCCAAATGTTTTCTCCTATGTTTTCCTTATGTTATCTTTATGATTCTGAACTTTCCTTTTCACTGTCTCAACTTTATGTCATTGCCTTATGTTCTTGTTCTGAATGCATTTGTATTCATTTTAACATGATGCCGGAAAATAACTTCTATTCTTTGGCGTACCACTCATTCCTTCTTTCTTTCAAATTAATTGCTCTGTCACTCATCATGTTTTACAAGCTATTTCAAGTCAAATCTGGGTGCTATTTATTAGTGGGCGTTATCGATTTCTTAAATAATACCGCTGAATAGAGAAGCAAAAATTTAGACTGGAAAAATGGAAGCTTGATGATAGTGAAAATTGATAAAAATCTCTTGTAAATTAACTTGATATTCGAGCTCGGGAAAATGCTGAGTAAAGAGATGAAGTAGGTTGTTCTCGTCACAGTTATGCCGAATAAGAACCCTTAACTATGGAAATCTCAGTTACTTCATTAAACATGAAATAAATGCTTGAAATCTCATGGCACTTAAAACCTACTCTAAACATCGCGTGATGGGATCTTCACAACAGTAGTAAGTGGGAAAGGCACATATTTGAAATACGTGGTAAAAATTATTGAAAATTTTCTAATGGTGAAAGCATTTATAGGAAGATTTACTAGAGAAAATACATCACCAAGGAATCAGAAAGATTTGAGAGCTGCAGAAATCAATACTATGATCGAATGATAACATCAAATGGAAGTCTTTTAGTCCCCGATAGAAGCCCATATAGAAAATTGTCATTAATAAATTTTCATTTCATCGAAATTAATTGAATTCTTTATGTTTACAATTTTAATTCAAAGTAAAAATATTGAAGGCTTTAATCCTTATCCTTCCGCGACGTCTATCTGATGAATTCATGCTGCTTCTGGGAATTACCGTCGCGTAGGCGAGCTGATGGACAACTGTTTCGTCCCCAGTCCTAGAGATTTCTTCAGGTCGAAGTGACTTCCTTTTTGACCTAAAGACGTCTCCAGGACTGGGGGCAAAACAGTTGTCTATCAAATCACCTACGCGACGGTAATTCCCGGAAGCAACATGAATTTATTGAAGGCTTCATTCAAGAATAATGGAAATACCATGAAATTTAAGCATTCAACTTGAAAAATCTGCAAATGACGTAGATACGAAGGTTTTAGTACCAATCAATTTAAAATTCGTGATCATATTTTGAAAATTTTAGGTCTATAGAAGATCTGACATCCCATTTTTTTAAACGTAGTCTTCGATTCTGATAAACTCAGCAATTAAAGATCGGGCGAGGATAAATTGAAAATCTGACCTAGAAATTCAAGGAATTATTGAAATTTCTTGGAACAAATTTGACCAGCTATTTATCCAAGCCATTTAATAGGTTATTTAGTAAGCCAGTATTTTATAGTTTAATAAAACCGTCATTCCTCTATGTAAGGGCTATTAAAAGTCGCATGGAATACCAAAATCTTCAAATCCTTTTTTTGATTTTCACTCGCCGCACGCTCACGATGTCACTTCCCTTCGATTTTAAATGCCTTATAATGTCGCACCACGCATTGCAGTGAGGGCATACTAACACGAAGGCAAGCCAAAAAGTCGCCACCTCCAGTTACATCCGGGGGAGTGCCAGAGGGATATTATATATGGGTCACCATCTTCTTTAAGGTCTAGCAGTCCGAAGACTGGTCTGAGACAGTTTCCACGATCTATTTATTTATTTAACATTAGTCCGAAAACAGCACATTTCGGCCTTTACATTGGACTATTATAAATTATAACAATGGCCACATTTACAAACTTCCAAGCCCTAGATAGAGGAAAAACCCACCGAGGCCGGAATCGAACCCGCGACCCTTGGAATGGCTGACGAGGACGTTACCCCGCCTCCACCAGAGTCGGTATTGCTCTCTTGTTACCTGCCTCTCTCTCCGTAGCCACTTGCGTAACGTATTTTGTCACGTGATTCGCGTAATTCGTCTGAGAAGCTCATTCATCTATAACACTATCCCGCTATTGTGCCTCCCATTTTTTCTACAATTATTAGTGCCTTGGGATACGTTCATTTAATGTATTCTTCTCTTCTTGCGAAATTATTTAAATTTTGCCCAGCGCCAAATCTAGGAAATATTTCTTAAGTTACTCATCCTATCCATTTCATTTTCCTCATTTACAAATAGTGTAAATTTTTCATCACTTCTTACATTCTCTCAGATATTGATATCGCAAAAGTACGGGGGTCATTAATTAAAAAAAAAGTTTTTATGACCTTGCGCTATCTTCACTTCTCCGCTCTGCGCTGGTCACAACCTCTTCTGTGATTCTTTCATTGCTGGTGATAATATTGCCTGAATATGAATGATATTTAGTAAAAAATATGTGAGGCAGTAATTTCTTTCATGAGAAGCCAATGGGCAGAATATACTAGCAACGTATCAATCGCAACGCAACTCTTTTTTTGCCAGTGAGTGAGCTGTGGATTTGGTTATTTATAATACCGTTACTATACTAATTCATCAATAGATTGAGATATCAACATACAAAAATAAGTCAAAATGAAGTCAATATTAACGGATATTTTAATGAGATGTACACTGCGGTAGCTATAAAATACTTGGTAAATGTATCCACTATTCCAAACAAAATAGTAGCAAGAGAATAAATCTTCACTAAGCTTCACACAATAACCCCATTGTGGAAGCTCTGATAATACCTTTCCACATTTTGATAGTTAGTTTCATGCGCGCAGTGGCACAGATTAGAGAGAATTTCAATACAGACTCGCATTTAGATGGCCCGCGTCAAGTGGCCTCATTTCTTTTGTAAAGTAGTCACAAAAATCTACACCACACCATTCATTTCTTTCAAAATAAAGTATATCCTCACCCTCTATTTAATCTTGTTTTACAAATTCCTTTCTTTGGTATTAGCGGTCTTTCAATTGAAGTATACGGGAAGCGTCGATGAAATGATAAGGAAAATACGAACCCAGGCCAACTATTCATATATTATTTTTAACATTTGCTCCCGGAAATTTTTTAATCCAATAATTCTGTTTACCTTGGAATCAGAGCCTCAATCAATCCCAATTATTGTATATTAACCCTCCTCATTGTTAATGTAATTTTTTTTCGATCCAGCCTAAGTCACACATGGCAGAATATTCAGTTGTTCAAATTAGATTGCTGATCCTTGTTTTATGTCTATTGGCGATTTAGAATATGTATATATATATATATATATATATATATATATATATATATATATATATATATATATATATATATATATATATTAAATACATACATATATATATATATATATATATAATTTTCAATTTTTAGGTGTTTTCAGGAGAAACAGTAAAAACGGCTGTCTAAAAACTTGCTACGGAGTTAAAAGAGTGAAATTAGTTGGTCTAGGTTAAAAATTGTGTCCAATGCTTTAGAGAATTGGATTTAGATTATTATGCAATTATTAAATCCCCATAACTTAGTAATTTTCACAATGTTTTGTTACGTCTTAACAAACTACCGGTTTCAATCGAGGCGACATTATCGGGTAAACCTTAAGTCCATGTACATAGTATATATCTATTCTGTATACATGAAATTTTAATTTACAAAGATTGCAGTTAAAGTAATTTAAAAATAATTTTTTTCATATAGTGGACAGTATAACTACGAGTAATAAATTCACCGAGTTAGCTAGATTAGAAAATATATTATATTAAAATTTGAAAGTATGCCACCAATACAGTTTTTGGTTATGCGGATAAAAATAATTCACATCACAATTGTAATGCTATTGGTGAAATTCCACAAAAACCTGTAACACTACTGAATAAGTACTCTTCATAAGTCTTTTTTTTCAGACTTTTCAATACCTTCCTCTTTCCGCGTGTATTCCTGAGAATGATAAATAGCAATACATATAATCAATTATCTAAATAATAAACTATGTCAATTCATGTAAAAATAATTTATCTATTTGAATGTAGTCATTCTGAGGAATATTAACGCCATGAAAGCTATGCAACTCGGAGAGAAAATTTAGCAAACAGAGCCACATGGTAAAAACGATCTTTCCTAAACAAGAGGTCAATCGACCCATTTATTTTTCTCTCAAATTAAGCCACTGACAGATGATTCAATCAATAAAAGTCAATAAATCTGGTGCATTTAGCCTACCAAGATTTTACCTCAGTGCAGGATAAAATCTGTAGAGTATAGGAAAGAGGTGAATTAAGCAGTCGGTTCGGACGTGTTATGCCAGATACATTTTAAGTGCTGACGTGCGTTTATGAACGTCGAAGGAAGCGATGCAACCGGTGAACCAGTGGGACAGAGAGACAGGACGTGCTGTCACGCAACCAGTGACTCGATGTTGAATTTACAAATTTGTTTTACCATTGTAACCTTACGAAGAGACAAAAAATTACACGCAAATGCATATATTTTCCTAAAAACATCATTCACCCCTCGATAAAAAGTCGGAACAGTTCTGGGAAAACTCAACTGGCTTCTTTTCTCGCGTCAGCCAAGTTGGGAGAACGCGGCTATTTGTATAATGAAATTCAGAATGCGCTAAAAAATACTTTGCGTGGGCTCGATCGAGTTTTGCCTGGTTATGTCCTCTCTGCCATTATTTCCTATTTCAATGCATCAAGATTTTGATCGACGCCGGTTTTCCAGTTTTCTCATCATTTGAGAGACCACGTCAAATTATCTATCCTTGGCGGAGTGGTAAACTTTATAATGGCGTTGTTTCATTTCAAAGTTGAAGAAAAAACTTATTCCCAGGCCTTCATTCGCCCTCTCATCTGCCCCAAATCCCAGAGTTCCGCCCGCAGCGTCCTTGACACGTTTCCCGTACGGCCAAATATGGCACCAGGCAAATGCGACGCCGAACGAGAATCGTGGCACCATCGCTCCTTTTGTTTTCCGCCTCCGTTACTACTCTCTCTCCGGCCTTCCCTAATCCCAGCAACTTATCGGATACCAGCATCTCCTCCTCATACTCTAACGCCACTAATCTCTCTATAATCCTCTCCTCACCCTCTCAGATTTGATTATAACGATTGGAAGTTTCTCCGGACCGCGCAATTTCCTTCTGCGATCTTCATGGCCCTCAAAATTTCCGACTCAGTTCCAGAGAAATCGCTGGGTCTTTAGGCATTCTGTGTGAAGAGGGGGATGTTTAAAAGTTTAATATCGGCTCCCGATTGAGTCTTTCTTTGAATGCTTAATCCTACTTCCGAATGCTTCAACTTACCCCATCCTGTCAAATTTGTACACTAACTCATCAAATTCCTTAATTAAAAGTCCGCATCTATGAAGTGCATTTCATTCCGTCAACAAGGCCCACCAGAGGAGGACGTGCACTCAGAAGAAATGGGATTAAAAAAAATTCTACGAGAAGAGAACCTTTTATTCAATATATCAATGTTTCCTCTTCCGTTTTCTTTTTCTTCTGATATTTGCCGGGGAAAAAATTCGATCGTTCGGTAGTGGATCTCTCATAATTTGTCATGTTTTCGAACCGGCCAATGTATTTGCTGGACTTTGATTATTCTCTCGTGGAACTATTTCCTTCAAATGGTGAAAGGGCTTGCGCATTCGCATGAACTTTACTCTCCGGAGTAATAATAATTACTCTGATCAATAAATTTATTTCCAGTACGGCAAAGATTGAAGATTAGAGGCCGGGTGAGAAGTAATCATATGTAGCGTCTATTACTCAGTGAGGTGTCTATAATTGTGCCAAATTAAGTAGCCATCAGGTCATAACTACATAGTCACTATAGCGCTAACTACATTGTACATGGTTTGAATATTTATTTGAGTAAACAAATGAAACAGCAAACGCCGTGCGACTCATGGGGGTATTTGAAACTAAATCCTTTCTGCAAATACGTAAGCTACGTATTCCTTTAATTTTTAACTCTCCTTAGAACCCTTTTTTCTACTGATGATGCTTTACTAATACAATCGTAGCCGGCAGCTGTTATTACTCAGATCATTCCCCAAAAAACGTGTGGCTTTAAATTTGATGATACGATTAAAATATTATCCAGTAGTACTTTCTCCAAATCTTAACTAGTAATCCTTAAGCTTTTCGCTTGAATGTTATCCTATTTCTGTCTACCATATACATACACGTATAGACTGCAATAATACCCTTCATTTTTACACCTTTTGCGTCATTGACTCGTTCCAAAAGTGCTTAAGGGCTAAAAATCCATTTTTTAAACATCAATTCCATCCACCAGATGAAAAATCATGAATCTTATTTAAATAAAGATAATATTATAAGACTTTATTGAAATTAATATTAAAAAAATCATTGTATTCAACTCTCTAAAGTATTTGGAAATAATTATTTAATGCTTCTAGCTTTTAGTAAAGGAAAGAAATAATGAATAGCCTTTTGAGTGAATTAAAAGGAACGGTAACTATAGGGGGTCGAGATGGTGCGGTGATCTTACTGGCTTCCCACCCAGAGGGCCCGGGTTCAAATCCCGGCGGTTTTGAATATTTTTAAGTGTTATTTCGATCCGTACTTGAGGTGCTTTGTGGAGGGCACTTTCCCTAATGGCGCAAATGGCCTGAGCTGTTGGCCGCCTCCCCTAAATACTACTACTGCAGAAACAATGGCCGTATGAATATTCTGGGAAGAATCAACCCCAGCCGTACTCTAAATTCTAGGATTAAGAGTGCGGTTGGGGTTAATTCTTCCCATAGTAAAAAACAGTTTGAGTGTTGTAATTGAAGCACGCTTTCAATACGTAAGTGTAGGCTCATGTTGACGTTTATATCCACTCAATCGACATGAATCAACTGATGATAACTATTTGGTTAATGAAATTTAGAAACGTTGTATATACGAGAAAATTCATGCATTCAAAAATAGGGCAAAGGAATATTCTTACATGAAAACTACCTAGTAAATTAGATGGATACATATGGATGGGAATCCTACGATACTGTACCGCAAACTCATTCAATGGTTTCAATTATCCTTTGCAATTCTTTAACCAAATTAACAAAAATAATTCGTTTTTGACACTAATATTATTTATATAATTAAAAATAATTGGCAGAAAAGTTATTGAATGGTATATTTAAATGATTTTTACTATCTAGTACCTCATAGAAATTCTCGGCATGGATTGAGCTCCAAGAGGTGGGCTAAAAAAACATTTTTCTCTGGCGTAAAGAGCGGAAAGAAGAGGGCGAGAAACGGAGATGGAGAGAGAGTGAAATAACTCTCAAATTTGGTAATTTCTTTTTATTTTCGTACGGTAACCGCGCAACGCTGCGGAATTCCGCAATGTTCGGATTCGGTTGGTTTATCACCACACACCTCCCTCCCTCTCTCGCCCTCCGTACACCCCCCATCTACCCCCGAGCTTACTGGAGGAAATCCGGATTTCCGCCTCGCCTTGCGGGGAACGCCGCGGACTGGCGTCTCACCCTGCCCCGGGAGGCCTCTTTCACCTGCACACACCCGCGACAGCACGACGCACTCCCCCTCCGTTGGGAAAGGGGGTCGAAGGAGGAAGGGACTAGCGGCCTCGAAGGGGTGTGGAGAGTGCCCGAGGAGGGGGGAGCTGGGGGGATGAGACACGCTCAGGATTTACGGGGGTGATGCCACGGGAGGGTGACGTGGAACGCGGGCGCCTCGGCTCTCCCCTGAAATTAATTTTGGAGGGGAGGTGTGGGATTTCGTTTCCCCAGGGCTCCGACTTCCAAGCTAACTACATGGCGACTTGAAGCGCAGGAAAAACATAATTACTGGCTTGGGGGGTGTGTTTGAGATAATCTCCATTCGCATCCAAATATTCACGCGACAACAATGAGACTGCTCGAGATCCGTGCTGACGACGCCTAGCGGATGGCGAATGCCGGCGCGACTTGCCTCTGTTGGGAAAACGACAATTCGCCTCGTACATTTATACACTATGAGTAAACAGTGTTTAACTACACTTTAAGGACACACTTTGTACCATAGTAATATATGCAAATATATTTTCCTTATGTCTATGCCCCTCTTACCTGCTCTCTAGAGCCCCCATTCACTTAAGTATCTGAACATTTTACACGCATACAGTGTCTCAAAGAGGGAACTACAATAATTGGGATCTGGACTTCCGAGTTTCTCCGTGGGGATAGAATAACAGTGTTTACAACTTTTGCACTTGTATCCGCTTAATTAATATGTAGAGTGGTTTTCAAACCAGTATACAAACATTTTATATTATTCCATAAAATAAAATTAAATTGTTTCATAGATTTGGTTTTTTCCCCTGCTCACGATCGCAATGAGGTCTTCGAGGGTTTTCACTTAGTCGAGGGACTGAGTTAGTCCTGAAAATGTCGGCGGCTGACATTCTGACTAGGAGGAAAACCCGCGAAGACTTCACCACAGACATTCCACAGATCTCAAACTTCGCCAAAAATACGGTTTAAGTATTGAAAAGTCTTATTCATTCAAAGTTTTCTCATTTCTCACTAGAATTATTTAAAAGAACAATGTATAGAAGTGCGAATTATAATTACTTTTATTGAATTCAAGTGGTTGGTCACCGTAAATATTTCATTTTTTTCTAGAAATATTCGCACCCGTTGCAACAAATCATGAGTCATTAAACACCACAAACAAGCTTGTCAGAGAACTTTCAGGATGACGAGCAGTGGCTGATAGGTCTTGCAGTGATTGCGCCAAAAACATGAGTTCACAAGTCTAAAATATAGGAATATCGTGCATCCATTATTTAAAATACATTATATAAAAAATGGTACCATGAAAACTATAATACAATAATTAGGCAACTGCTTCCCAATAACATCGAAATGAAATAGCACCAGTTAACTATATGATAATGACGTAAATCGAATAGCAGATAAAAATTAATATAATAAAATACCATTTTGAAATCATGCTACTATCGCAATATTAATAGGTTATTCTTTAAATCTTTATCATAAATACGACACATTTTAATGAACTCTTAAGATTTTGCAGATTGTAATGCCTCGAGCAGTCACTGACCAAAGATATCAAGGAGTCAGGAATTGCATTCTTACTGGAACCCCACATTTCTCCCACATTTCTAAAACTCTCCCATTGTTTTCGAGTTGTGATTTCAAAAGACTTGACCGCGGACCGCGGCTGTATACTAAACTCTTCCCGTGGCATTCCCTCTGCATAACCATACTACCTCGATGATGGCCATATAGTTGACATAAATATCGCTATTAAAGAAACGTGACTTCTATTATAATATCATTGTCTGTGTGCAAATTCACCTTTTGGCCCTTGGCGACCAACAACCTATGAACAAGCGTTTCTTAGCTCGATTTGTTCTCAGCGTATGTTCTATCGAGAAAAGATTGTGAAGGATACCTTGTTCGTTGGTGGGGATGCCATTCGCTGGTATTTCCTCCGTGATGTTCTTCCAAAGTGAGCGGAAGCCAAACCCATACTTCACACTTTCCCATCCAACGCTTCCTTATTCCATCCATTTTCCTTAAGCCTTAGTCTGACAAGTACCTTCCAATGTGAGCCATATTCCTCCCCGAAGACTGGTTTGATAAGTGAGGGTAGAGCTCACCTGGGGTTAAGCTATAAGGCGCGTGAAATCCATATATTTCAGGGTCGAGAATCAGTCCCGGCGTTCATCTCGAAACCCTTTTTCCATCATCCCAGTGGAAAATTTTTATTCTTCGAGCAACAACCTTACGGGGTCAACTTTGGATTATAAAAACCAAACCCTATCCTGATACCAAATACTAAGCAATTAAGAGGTTTAACTCTATATTAGAAGTGTCCTCCTCACCACTAACCGCTCCGGACCCTAAACCATAGACACAAACTCGTCAGTTTAGCTGAATTCGCACGAGAGGTAAGAAGATGAATCGGAGACACAAGTCGAAAACAAAGTTCGCAACTGTGACGCACAATTAACCAAATCAGAGGAAGAGTAATATAGTCCTTGGTTCGTATTTGGAGACGTCACAAGTCGCTCGCTCCTTACGATCTTCTTTTGTCCCGGAAAAAATAATTAAGGAGGATAAAGAAATTTAATTTAAATACAGATCTCAAAGAAACAGAAAGAAGGAGAGGGCCAGATAAAGGATATGTTGAACACACCTAATGTTAAACACAGACTCTGGGTTTTCCATTCATCCAAACGCTCATTTTTGTGCTTCTTTTTTCCCATTGTTTGCAGAATTGTCATTCTCCCCACGAGAAAATTAAAAAAAAAATAGATCCAGAACGAAAGTGAGAAAGAAAAAAGGGGAAGGGTAACAGGGTTGCAAGTTGTAGGTAGGAAAAGAATGAAAGAGGGAGAGAGAAGGAGAAGCGAGAAGAGGAAATAAAAAAAGAGAAAAAACAAAATGGAATCCGTTATCCTTCGCCGCTCGTAAAAGTCGGCCGGGAAACGGAGGTCGACGGCACAGTGCTCACTCGTGGAAACAGTTAAAACACTTGAAGTCAAAAGATAAAGACAGGGGATGGGAGGAGGGGTTTGAGATAGGGAGGCTTGATGAAGAAAGAAAGGTTCCGAGGAGGGACGAGTGGTGTGGGGAGTGAGTGGAATGGAGCTGTTCCTTATTATTATTTTGGAGATGAGGGCCATTGTGAATGGGAGGGGGAGCCATTGAAGGGTATATGGGATGGGGTGGGGTCAATGAAATGGGGTAGGGCTTCTGTAATGTGAGGGATTCGCTCTGTTATTCTTCCCAGCAGTTTTCTCCGACGCCTTGAATAAGAACTTGCTTGAAAATTGAAGAACCAAGAAAGAATGAAAAAATTCGTATGTAAATATCAGATTATTAGATTAATTAAAAATAGCAATTTTCCACAAAAATCATCATATCATATTTAAAATATATAAATATATAAAAAATATATACATATATAAAAATCATCATATTTTTGTGGAAAATTGCTATTTTTAATTAATCATGATATTCCACTATATCACGCCTGAAACGTCTCTTTTTAGATTATTAGATGTTTATAAACTGCACAGTTGTCCACAACACTTATATGTTTTCAATTATTTATCCTTCAATATCAACCCTACATGTAGAGTTAATTATTTTCCGCTGAAGTTGCAATAATGAAGATGCACTTTAAAAAAAATACTATGTTACCTTCAATTTCAATGACATAGTTGTCCAGATAACTCAGCACATTCTTACATTAAATCGGGAGAAAATGAGCTTTATTCCACCTTTAGTAAAGGTATCTTCGGCTTAATATTGTGACGGCAATTATCAACCAGTTGACGAATTAAAAGTAAAAACACACAATTTAAAGACAGCGTACTGGCCAATATTGACAATATGAAGATGTTGGCAAATCCTTTGCTCGAGTTTCGATAATCATACAAAATGACTCATTAATGAGTAAGAGACGGCATATACGTATAAAGAGCACCATACGAGATTATATTACCCAGACAACAGGCAAGTTGAGATTAGAATTGGAGTCTATCATCTAAAATTTGTTTGCATATCTAAATAAATACGCATTATTCAAGAACGGTCAACTTCAGTATACTAATCTGCTGATTGGGAAACATTTTCTCTACACCAACTATTATTTATCAAGAGTTGGGTGGTAGAAGAGACTACATAGGTTCAATCTTGTCCAAAAATAAAGACAAATATTAATCTATTATTTTGTATCAGGCAGATTCAGACAGATCAATGGCAGCAAAGTGACAATGCTTTTACTACCTCAGGGTTGCAAAAAATACTTGGGCAGATGACTTCGTCTTTGCGCTTAAAAAGGCATGCTTCTACCTTTTGGCTGTTAAATTCTAATGATGAACATACGTATGCTATCCTTATCAAGGATTTTTGATTACTAATGGTCCTTTCAATTACAATAAACAGTTTAAGGAATGAAATCACTCTCTTCCAGCTATAATCTTGTTTTAGATACACTATTTCTTCAATTTTAATACCCTCTACCCATATTCCCGATGCCCTCAACGACCATTCCTCCCTCCCTCTTCCATCCCTATCAATGATATATTTCTTCTACCAAATCTTTCAGCACTATACTCTCTTAGTTTCCCTCTATTCCCTTTTTCTGGTCTCTTTGAATTTTCCAAGACATGTTTTCTTCTTCACCCACCACTTGGAAGCCTTCATAGTAATTCTTCTTCCCTTTCTGACATACGAGATAAGGTGAAAAGTTCTCGGCCAGATAATGAAAGACTGCAATTTTCATTTACAAAATTATTTTATTTTTCGAAATAATCTCCCTTGATTTCAACGCACTTCGTGTTTCTCCAATATCAGTATTCCTTCCCGGAAATGAGATTCTGGAAGGCTGCGAAAATATCCATCTACGGCCCTATCAACTTCTTCAGTGGATCGAAGCGTTTCATAGAAACATTTTTTTTCAAGTTTGGGAAAAGATGAAAGTCTGAGAGTGCTAAATCAGGAAATTAGGGGGGATGGCCGAGCAAATCGCACACTAAATTCCGTAGTTTTCCTTCGGCAAGGCACCTTTGTGAGCATGTGCGTTGTCGTGGTGGAAGATGATTTTTTGCTTCTTCAAGCCAGGCCATTTATCGCGAATTTTGGCATCCAGTTGGTTAAGAAGGTGAAGTAATATTTGCCTGTAATGTCTCTGGCTCTTTTAGAGTAATCAATTAACAGGATCCATTTCACACCTCAAAACACTCTGGCCATGACCTTTTCGGCAGGTGCAATCGACTTCGCTTTCTTTGGCGCTGAACCACCGGCGTCCACCCACTGCTTCGACTGCTGTTTTGTTTCTGGCGTGTTGTGGTGGACCCATGTTACATCCATGGTGACAAATTGCCGCAAAAAATATGTATAATCAGTCTGAAATCGGTGCCAACACTACTGCGAAAATCGTTTGGGCATTTGCCGATCGGTTCGGTATTCTGTGAATGCGGCACCTAACTTGCGCAGATATTACGCATCCCTTATTCTTTGTGCAAGATGTTTCGCACCGTTTCCTCCGATATGCCTTGGCTATCTCACTCACCTATCGTCCAACACGATATCGTGGACCTTTAAGATGGTTTCCAGTGTAGTTGCAGATTTTTCGACCGTCCTTCACGTGGGTCATCTTCGGGGGAAGTGTGACCCGTACGCTTCTTTCAACTTTGGATGAAATTCCTTGGGGGTTATTCTATTCAAAACAACGAATTTAATGACGTCGCGCAATCCAAGTTTTTTCATTCAAACAAGTAGCAGGAAATACATCTATCTACTGCAAAAATACGTGTAAACGAACTACTTGAGAGAACAAGTTGAAACTTATCTCACGAATCGAAATGAAATGAAATAGTTTACTTTGTAATTCCAAACACTTTATTTAAAAAACACGACCCAGATTTCGACGTTGAACGTCATCGTCAGGTGGTCCTCATAGAAGCCCACTGGCTATACTATAAACCTTCTGATCGAGGGAGGGCGGTTGGTCAGAGAGATAGGTTGGAGGGGTAAAAAGGAAACGATGTAGCTGGGAAGATAAGAGAATTACATCTTTGACTTAGAGTGGTAGGTCTAGGAGTGGGGAGTGGGAAGAATACAAAATTTCATTGGCAAGTTTAAATAAAGTGTGTGGAATTACAAAGTAAATTATTTCATTTCATTTCAATATGTTATGCAAATTCCATAAAGTTACGCCTGAGACAACAAATTTTGTCTTACGAACTAATGACAGGTTCACCCAGGCAGGAATCATTAATTTTTGCTGATTGGAACACCACCCCTGTCAGGCCGAAAAATCTTTCAATTTACCCTGGTATTTCATCAATTTTCTTTCACATCCCCAAATCTTTCAGCCTACCCCCATTCACTTCCTCAAGGATCATACAGCCTCTTCTTGGAATCATTAAATATGCTTCGCTAACTTTTATTATTTACAAGTATTCTCATCATTTCTTCACTTCGAGTTTTTGACTTCTAGAGTTTTTTTTGGATTCTTCTCCTTATCCAGAAATTTCACCTAAATAGTACCCAACCCGAGAACTGTTCTCTATGTCCAATTTTATACACCTCAATGTCAATATTTATAGATCAGCTTTCCTATCAATAGAGATACCATCAATTTTGGTTTTGCTAAATCATATGATAAATTTCCAAACAAAACTAAGCGTACTAAACTCAATTTACTCAACAATAACTGCGCTGTCTTGACTGTTTAGCTAATATAATCTTAATCCGATTCTCTCCAACCTTCGTTCCCTCCTAAATTGCTTTTATCAATAGTATCTTTATCGTGCTAACATCGCTACAAATTAAAATTGAGAAACATTACAGCTTTTAAGTTTTAAACAATAAAAATATGCTCAAAAGAAAAAGTATGCCTTTCTTTAGAGGAAGCTAAATCTAGACATAAAGAATTCTATCGAATGTCTTCCTTCACCTGCGGACCAAAAAATGGAGTATGCGAAGTCGGTCTTGCTTTTAGTACCAAGTTGACTTTAAGGATGCTAATTATTGTAGGAAACTCAAAGATCCACTCTAATGGGACAGGAAAGCCCGTCCCGTTTTTCGTACAATTCCCTCCTTGCTGGCCTTTTGCCTGGCGTTGTTAATGATCAGGAGGTCAAATGTAACGCATTCACTCGTGACATTGATAAGGATGACGTTAACAGCGAACCTATATATGTTAACGGATTCTTGTCTTGATAAGTGCATACTGAGCGAGAAATAAGAAAAGAAAGGGTAAAACATTGTTCCTGGGACTGTAGGACTTACACCAAGGAAAAAGATGACTGTGATAAAAAGGGTAGCGTACGGCATTGGTTATAAAGCAAAAGCATGATAAAATGAAGTTTAATTATAAAAAATGGGAATGGATTTTGGGGTAAAATTCTAGTTTGCGCCGTTACATTTTTCGATTTATTTCATCGGTTTGGCATAAGTTAATTGTAATCTAATCGCTCCATCAATGGTCGAGTAAATGATATAATGATCTGAATGACTAACCATAATTTGTACATGATATTCGATTGGTCACATAAAATCAAATTAAAGAGGGTTAGAGCATCAAAAGAGATGGCAAAAATGAATTGTTATGTGTCAACTTGTTCCACCTTCCCTTCTATCACTTCTGTCCTCAGTGAAATCTGAATTAATTGTTTCGAAATAATTGAATTGAAAGTCCCTTACAATATTTTCATTATATTTAAATTGCTCTCATCTATTAAATATCCTATGAAAAAAATTCTAGCATAACTAAAGTAATACCGAATTGTTTGCCTATTTTTATACGAATCAGCTATTGTTCCTGGGACTGTAGGACTTACACCAAGGAAAAAGATGACTGTGATAAAAAGGGTAGCGTACGGCATTGGTTATAAAGCAAAAGCATGATAAAATGAAGTTTAATTATAAAAAATGGGAATGGATTTTGGGGTAAAATTCTAGTTTGCGCCGTTACATTTTTCGATTTATTTCATCGGTTTGGCATAAGTTAATTGTAATCTAATCGCTCCATCAATGGTCGAGTAAATGATATAATGATCTGAATGACTAACCATAATTTGTACATGATATTCGATTGGTCACATAAAATCAAATTAAAGAGGGTTAGAGCATCAAAAGAGATGGCAAAAATGAATTGTTATGTGTCAACTTGTTCCACCTTCCCTTCTATCACTTCTGTCCTCAGTGAAATCTGAATTAATTGTTTCGAAATAATTGAATTGAAAGTCCCTTACAATATTTTCATTATATTTAAATTGCTCTCATCTATTAAATATCCTATGAAAAAAATTCTAGCATAACTAAAGTAATACCGAATTGTTTGCGTATTTTTATACGAATCAGCTGTGATTTCCACTGTGTCACTGTTTATCTAATAATGCCGCTGATATGGCACTATTTCAAAAAATTGCTACCCTACTTTATTCTTTTATTAATAGATAGAACGTTGGTAATCCTAAAATATGAGATTAATCTAATACCATCAGTCAAGCTATATTCTCTTCGGAGTCCATATGCAATGTTAAAATTAACTATCCAATAATATTTAACAGGGGAATATTAATTGATAACTTCAATACAATATATTACTGATAGTCGTTCCATTAATGCACAATGTTTTTTAAATCACCATGTATTTAACACTTAACACGTCTTGATAGGATGATTGGCATGTACCTTGACTCTATTCTCACTTGTCATTGCAAATGCCCCCCGCAAAGTTTTCAATGAAATCTCCTTGGTGGATGTGGCTAGTGAAACGGAAGCCACGTTCAGCGTTAATGAAGTTAGCAAGATTCAATCAAAACCCATAGATTCTAATTTTTTTGTTTGTCATTTTCTCTTCAGGACTTAAAAAATCTATTTTTGGTCGATTAAATTAAAATGAATTTTAATTTTTTTGATACGTATTGAATTTAGTCAAAATAAAAATTGATTATTACAGGTATGAAAATATTAAACTTATCATGATGTTCGCAATTTTATACAAGGTGCCTTAAACGGCAAGTTTATTTCGGAAAATCCCATAAACCTTAATTCTTTCCTTTCCCTCCTCTCCGCAGCACTGTGATCAGAATGTTAATCACTTCTTTTTGACTAGAAGCGTAGAAAATGACCTTAAAATTTTCGATTTAAGCTGGTAATCCAAAAGCTCTCTTTAGGACAAACATTAATACAAAAAGGAGGATATGGGATACAACATCGGGAGGGGGCAATAGGTCGTCCTTTTTCTTATTCCAAGTAAAATTATCAGTCTACTGAAAACTTAACCAACTTGTGCTAATAATCCTTTTATAACTTTTCAACCCCCCAAGTACTATTTCTGGCTAAAGTGCACTTTGCCATACTGATCCTGAAGTACTTCTTATGTTTCGCCGATTTATATCTAGTTTCCAAAAAACTGAAAATGTGTTCTTAGTTCAAGTGTTTCATGTATCATATTATTTGTTGAAAATTTAAAAATATAGCTTATAAATTTTAATATCAAAGCTAAATTAATTTTGTATTATAATCATCCAAAAAACGCTCATTTAAGTATCGAAAAAATAGCTCGCAAGCTGAATCACTAAACTTTCGAAAGCAAGAAAATGCCCTAGTTTGCTTCAGGATGGTTTGCATTACTTGGAGTCAAGTAAAAAATTGTTAAGGTAAAGTTCATGAATCACAAAACCTTTTTTAAGTGGCACATTTATAAAGAGCGATTTTTTACATTTAACACTTTTTTCTGAACCGTTTTTAATATGCAATTGTGGCATGTAACTCGTGCATAAAAAAAGTACACCTTTTAAAGATACTGATATACTCTAACACCTCGGCCATGCCACCAATCATTTGTCCAAAAAGAAACATAAGAATGAATGAATTAAACATATTTTTAAGGTGTCCTCCAACAATTATTTTCCTATTTAACTTGATGCCGCCCAAAAAAAAATACAATGGCAGCATTTTCCGATTGTGAATGAGATTCGCAGACTTTGAATTGTCGACACATACACAGTTGCAGCGGTCCACCATTTTACGCGGTCACTTGATTAATCACAATTATAGAATTGCACAAAATAGATACATATCTAATTCATCACACAAAAAGCCACGAACAGATGCCTTCGGTTTTTTCGTCGTCAGCTACGGGCCAATATGTAAATCGTAGCGAATCGTAATCCATGGCCAAAAATAATGCTACTCTCACGTCATATCATGCTTGCTGAACCTATTAAACGTTTGCATTTAGTTTTGAAAAAGGTTTTTACATATAAAAAGGGCATGAAAATTCGTTTATAAATATATAATGAAAGATATTAGCTTCCATTGAATACTGGCTTCCCAATTTTTTTTTGTGTAGAAGGAAATTATAAATCTTATTTGGAGTTGAACCATTAAGAAGGCATATGCATCATTTTTATCTTTCGGTTTTAAAAAATTATTCGAGAAGTTATCCTAGAAATAAATATGGTTGCATTAAGAATCTGTATCGATATATTGGCTAAAACCTTTTCAACAAACTGGATAATTTTCATATAGTTTAATTACTTTTTACTACAGGTAATATACTTTTTGGAGATAAGTCTCGGAGCTCTTTGAAAAATGATTTTTACTGTTATCGGCTTCTAAGCAACACACGCACAACAGCGTTTCTTCGAACCTTTATAATTTATGTATAAGTAATCATTTTCAGCATTTCATTGCGTCTACCCTCTTCATGATGACCAAACGCCTATTCTTATCCTCCTTATGCTTTGCTAACGTTGCATTATTACTTGCATAAGGTTTTAACCAATCAATATCTCCTCAATTCATCTTTTTTGCCTCCATAAAATTTCCCCAAAAACCCTCTTTTTCACCCAAAACTCCCTCTCCAGCTCATTTTCTCCATCCCGCTCCACATCAATTTTTCTTTCCCCAGATACTCAGTTTCCAAATCATGGAATGAAGTGCTCCAAATCATTATTTTCTATTTTTATTTTAATTCTCTGCAAATATTTAATGCGATCAATACTGTTCTCTTTTAACATGCTTCTTTTAGTGACAAAAGTCATGCCACAATGTAACAAATTAAAAAATATCTTTACAGTCGTGTCTAATTCGTTATCATTTTCCCATTTCTCTCACACTGATCCTAAATTGCACTTCATGGATGCTTTTATTTGCTAATGTGCATTTAGTGCTTGGGTACAAGCGGAAAATCTTTTTGGCTCAACGTTTCTCTTGCACCGAGCAAAGTAATTGCTTCAGGAGCTAAGTAATTGATGCAGACTTTTTTCCTACAATGCACTTTCTCCTGGAAACGCTTGGTGCAAAGAAAGAGAAACGATGAAAAACATAATGTTCAATGGCCATGCTCGAAATTCGCCAATGGCACAGCTAAAGCTTAAAATCTACTACCATCCTTAGTTTGATTGACTAGCTTAAGGTTCATCACTCGCAATTTCACTTAGTTACAGATAGTAAATCAAATTTGTACACAGCCTTCAGTTCCTAATTATGAATATCCGAAAACTTCTGTCGACTGAAAAGGAAGAATGTTCTATTAATAATTTCGATTAGTTGCTTCTCTTGTATCCCTCCTTCAAAAGTAACATTGACTTCACCATGCGTCTAACATCATTCACTGACTGAAAATATCTTAAATCTAATAGTAAGCTGTTCGGTACACCTCGATGACGCATAGAAAAAGATGGATGATCCCACAAATCAAATAAATGAGACCAGATGTTAATACATCGAGATAACCAATATTCCGCCATTCTTTCCAGATTCATCAGAACTCCTTCTATTTTTTGCTCTTGTTTTTGTGACGAGGGGTTGCTGAGTAAGAGAGGAAACAGAATCAATCAATCAAAATGTTGACAGTTTTTCGGTAAAAATCAATGATGTTCATCTATGAATCAATGCTCTTAAAGCCCTACAGTCAACTTTGCGTACACCTCTTTAATTGCTTTAGAAAATAGTACCTCTACATAAGTTTACCTGAGGCAATTCAATAAATAACAGTCAACATTTACAGCCAAGATCACTCAGTAAAGGACTGGGAAGAAGTTACATTTCGAACATAAATATCCACCTAGAAATATAAAATACATTCCATCCAAGGAAAAAAAATTCAATCTCACAATACAAGACGCGCCTTTATGTATCATGATTATCTTCTGCGTGGATTCATTTTCCTCGTCATTGCATATGAGTACTTTTTAAACGCCAAAATTTGTGAAACAGAACTAACATTCAGAAGAAAAACCTTATGGTGAGATACTGAAATCTGATGTCATGCAAACGCAATTTTCTAGTGTTTCAAACATGTTTCCGTATTGAAATATTGCTTCATTAATAACAACGTTTCTCACCATTTAAGAGTGTCGTGCAATCATACTGCAATTCTGTCGTGCAATTTCTTCTCCTTGAAATTTATTAAACTATTAAAACTGGAGTGAAATACTCTCAGAAAAAAATAATGGCATCAATATTCTGGAAACATCTGTATTAACGCGGAATATATTTACTCAATATGCTAAGTAAAGCAAGTTGACTTGATAAATGCCCAGTTCTTAAATATAGACAAAGAAATGCTACCTGAATTTACTACTAAGGATGAAAAATTTAATATCCAATTTAGCGGAATTCTTTTTTACTCTAAAAATACGATTAGAATAAAACGTCGCCCAGGTTAATCAATAAACAATATATGTATCTAGTATCAATATCAATTCAAGTTGATGTTTTTCAAATTGAAAAATATTTACAAAGGTTGATTGTACCAACACCACATTCAGTTGTAAACCATTGGAAAATAAATATTTAAACACATAACTCAAAGCAAAAGTATTATGTATTTAAACGTTAACGAAGTTAGGGTGTTCTGCAATTTAATTCGTGGAATTTCACATATAATGCTATTTTCATGCTAAAACTTATCTTTGATAAACTTCGTCAATTTATAATTGGACAGAATTATCAGTTTGACGCCCAGCTATTGACTGCATCTTTTTGCCAACATTCGTACAATATCTTGAGGAAAACTTTTGAATAGCAGCCAATTTTTCCCTGGGCGCTTTCTTAAAATATGCTTCGCGAATATAATGCGTAACTTTTAAATTTTTGAGCTCACCAAATTACTACGTACGTTCTAAACACCCCATGTAATCAATTTCCTTACATTTTCATAACTTCTGAAACTTATGGCCTTTGAGCGTCAGGACTTTTAATTAGTAAAAAAAAATTCGCATTAACTCTTGACGGAGCAAGTAGGGACCCTCACGAGGGACACTTTATGAAAACGCATTGCTGTTTTCTTTTGCAATTACCCGGCGCAAAGGGGTGACAAAGCAGTCATTATTCTCTTTTAGTGCGCTCATTAAAATTATTTCGAGATAAATTGAAGTTTAAGTATGTTCCTCTCCCTTCCTTCCCTCACCTTTCCCGTCCAGCCTCCCCCACCCTTAAGCTTTATAACCACCGGTTAAATCTTCAATAACGGTATGAATTACTGCCGTCTCGAGCAATTTGGGGAAAGTACCTCAGAACTCCCAAAGAATGGCGCCCGGGCAAATTTAATGGAAATTTCGGATTGCCTTGTAAAAGCGGCCACTTTAAGGCGCGGACGTAGGAATATGCGTGAGTGAGCCAGATGAGGGGTGAGATTTTGAGACGGCAGTAGATAGGCAGTGAGAAGAGGAAATGGAAGGAGTGAAGAATGGAGAGACAGAAGGAAATTGAGATAGAGAGAGAGAGGCGGGGGGGGGGCGAGGAAATGGTGTTGAACAAGGGAGATAAATAGATCAGGGGACGGAGATAGGGAAATATGGGAGAGGGAGTGAGAGGAAGAGGTGTTGATGGATTGAGATGGGCGCGGAGTGATATGTACCGCGGTGATGTGGCTGAATCGTAATCCTTTAGCATAGAATTCCCTCGGTGGATGGAGACACGGGAGGAACGTCTGGTCCAATCATTTGCTGCTCACTTTTTCCTTTCACTGACCCTCTCCCGCCGTCTTCTCCCCACCCTCGGCTTCATGCGCCCAGCCACCCGTCTGAGAATGGGCGCTTGTATGGAGGCGAAGGGGTGGAGGAAGACTTACCGAGGGGCTCCGAGGAGGAGGGCGAGAAGAAGAGAGGGAGAGGCGATGTGCATGGAGGTCTCAGGGTGTGTGTGTGAGGGAGGGAGAAAGAGTGAGAGAGAGAGTTTTAAGCGACGGGAGGGGTTTAAGGGGGTGGAGAGAGGGAGGGAAAAAGAGTGAGTGAGGTGAAAGGGGAATCTCTTCCTTCAAACAATTTCCCCGCGCGTGAAAAGAAAAGAGTTTAGAAAAAGGAGGGAAGGGGATGAAGGTAGGTGGTGGGTAGGCTATCCCAACTTTTTCGCTGGGATCGCTCCTCCGACCAACCCCGCGAACCCACCCCCTTGGATGCCCGTCACACGACCCCCTCCCGCCTTCCTCCCTCCCTAATACCCTTCTTCTACCCTCGTTTCCTTTAAACTATCCCTTCCTGTCTCCCTCGTCGTCGTCCGCTCTCCCCCCTAGCCTCTCCCCCCCGTCCGTCCCTCGAACCACTACCAACGCCCCCATTCACTCTCGTGCACCTCTTAGTTTTTCTTCTGCCTGCCACGCCCCCCCACCCCCTCCTCCACTCTCCCCAACTCTTTCCCCTGTCCTTTTCGTCCACCTTTCCCTTATCTCTACCACCCTCCTTCTTCCTCCCACTTACCTCCACCCCCCTCTCACCCCCTTTGCCCTACTCTCCCGCTCAGACCCGTCGCCACTGGCCAACCCACCCTCTCTTTCTCTTCCCGCCATTTATACCGCGTCGCACCGCGTCACCACCATCTTTTATCATCCAGGCTAACTTATTTTTTTCTCCCCCCCTTCCTCCATCCCCTCTCCTCCCACCCATAGGGAGGCATCCCTATTATTTTTTGCGAATCTTCTTTGAGCCGACCCTTTGCCTCCTCCTCTTCCACCTCCCCCTCCCCTCACTCACCAATCTCCCCGGCCCTCTCACTCTCTCTCTCTCTTTCCACCTTCCACCATTATTTTCTGTGGGGAGGGAAAGACAGAGAGAGGGAGAGAGCGGGGAGAGCGAGCGCCATGGTACCCGGGGGCTTAATCTGGTTTCTTCCACTTCGGAATGGAAAATGGGAAGGATGGGGTTTTTCGGGTTGGTCGGTTTCGGGGGCGGGGGGTTGGAGGGGAACGGGGGAGTGGGTGGGCGGGATGTGTCAGATCGGGGGTGGGGGAGGCACTGGGAGAGTGGTTCGCCGTCGAGGGGAGGAGTAGGGCGGTGGAGTTGGGAGGGAGAGGAAGGAGAGGGGAGGGATGGGACGGATGAGGTGGTGGGAAGAGGGGCGAAGAAATGTACGCCCGGGGAGTATGACGAAGAGGGGAGGGCGAAGACAGCGCGGGTGGGAGTGTGGAGGAGGGGTGGCGAAGAAAACCTTTTGTGGGGTGGGTGGGGGAAAAGTCGTGATATCAAAGTAAAACCATCCCGTGGCGGATACATGAAACAAAAATAGTCCATCGAAGAGAGAAACTTTTCAAGCCAAGGTTTTTTTGAAAGGGTTTTACATGAGAAATTAAGCGTGGACGTGCGCAAAAATGAGCAGCGTTCCCTTCATTCCCTTCGACGACCTCAGCGGGGGAGGGTAAATAAAATTGTTCATTGAGAGGGCACTAGACAAGGTCAAGCGAACGTCGAGAGAAGGCCGGGCCGGCGTTCGGGGTACTAAAGGGAAGAGAGAAACATATATGCCGGAGTAATCTAAATATTTTTGTTAGTAAACTTGATAATATATATTTATTAAATGGTGAGGATGCAGCATATTTTGAAAAGTGATTTTTGCATAAAAATTGCATGACGGCGCGGGAAGAGCAATGAGGCATAAATCCGTATGGCGTAGACCTTGGAGTGCGGAAATAACAGTGGCCGCGAAGGCAAGGCTGGATTAAATGGCAGTAAGTAAAACACGTGTGGCGAACAAAAGAACAGTGACGATTACTGTGCGGGCAAAAGGCTGCCCAGTGGCTGATCACACAACAAAGTTTGAGGGGCAGAATCCCACTTCTGATAGGTTAAAGATATTTGCCTCTAAGATATCAGTACACAAAATGAAAAATTAGGTGTATTTGCTAAAGAAGCAGATCAAACATAATTAGTTCCATCGAGTAAGTTTTAATTGTCACACTCAGAATGGTGATAGGTGCAAAATGTAATGCCACATTGCCCACATAAATTCACTTGTCTAAAACCGTAAATGCATAAATTAATATGTCCATTTTTGCGTTAAAACTTTGACAAATTTTCGCAAAATATGGAGGGGGAGAATATCGCTCAAGAGTATATCCCTTGGGTCTTAGATTCTGCGAGGGTTGCAGTGAAACTAAGGAGCTCAGTTATAATGCATATTATATGACATATTTGCTGTAGTTGCGAATTTAAAAATTAAAATAGCTACGCCTTGTATTTATTGAGTGTGTTACTGCTGATAACGTGACGCCGATGGCTAGCAAATATGGAGAAGCAGCCATATCACAGCCGAGTATGCTGCACAACTCATTCCCTATCTTTGATGTCCGATTGTTTCTCAACCAACTCCTAACGTCTTTTTCAGGGCGATTGGCTGTAGCATTCAATATCATTTAACCTTCTAAAAATAACTGACTTGACTGAATAGTAGGTTATTAAAACAGCGAGCAAGTAAAGTGGCGATAAGAAGGACACCCGGTACGCGGAGGAAGTGAAATAAACCCCTTGGGTCATCGCAAAGAGAGCTTCGAAGGAAAGCTATATGAGATGAGACAAGATGGGATGAACCGATGAGGGCGTTGGTGTGCGTGATTGAGTGATGAGGTAGGAGGGACCAGATGCCGAGAGGGCACCAACGGAGATGGACGGAAGAGAAGCGGTGAGGAGAGGATAAGGAAGTGATACAAGTTGAGGGGGAGGTGAGCAGATGGGCGGTGAGATAAGTGTGGGAGGCGAAGGAAACGGAAAGGGATTGGATGTATGGGAGGGTTTCAGGAATGGGGGTCAGCGTGAGGAGGGAGATTGAGGACTTGGGACACTTAAGAAGTTGCCAAGTGCCAAAATATTCGAGACCAAGATTTTTCCATACAAAGGTGTCAAATACCATTGCCAAAGACCCTGAAACTTCCACGAAGCGCCTTTTCCATTCTGCGAAGTAATACGTACTATCCAACTCGGGAAGTGTTTACCTTCTCGCCGGATAAGAATGCGGAAACTTGAAGTATCGCAGTTCAACATTTTTAGATGCCCCTTCCATTTGTAGCCTTCATCTAAAGGGACGACGGAGATGGAGGGAAGGGCGTGGAGAGAGAATTCGTCAGAAATAAATGGCGGAAGAAGGAAGAAATACGGGGAAAATACACATTGTGTCGAGTGAAAGAAGTTGAATATTGCTAGTATGGCCTAGAGTTATTATTCTAGGGACCATATGCCATATGAGTATTAATATTTATACATACGGTAGCATGAATAATTTTTATGCTTCGATATCAGTGTGCATAATTTTTAAATAAAAACTAAAAATCATCTCTCACATGAAGTTTATTTATTTCTTTATCTAACATTACTACAATTTTACCCGGCATTTATCGAAAATATTGGAATATATTTTGAAAAATTTATATTTCGAAATAAATATGAAATTTTCAAGTTAGATCAAAAGAATGTACATACTCAATTGTAAGAACGTTGTGCAGGTGGTATTACCTTCCAGATGATACCGTGCAAATAATGTCGCGAATGAATTTGAGTGATGATTATATTCAGCACTGCATTATGCGTTGAATGATTTTAGCAATTTGACACTAAAATTCGCTTGGGTATGACTACGCAATGTTGACACGGCGTTCAACTTGTTTACAGATTGATTATTCCTAAATTCAAGTCCAGTCACATTGGTTGAGCAGGTAGTTCTTTCGGATGGAAGGGTAGTCGTTTTTATAACGAAATGCCTAAACACATGCAGTATATGTAAGACATATATTCAGGCAACTACACACATACATATTTGCTAAATAAACAATGATAATTTTATATACCAGCGTAACATATTGTTACCAAACATGGAAAGTCATGAACTTGTGCATGTCGGTGAACGAGTTATCGATCCTCTCATAGGGTAAGCGACAATACATACAAGTACTACATCGATGATACCGTTGTCACCAATCTTCGAATAACACATGCAATTTTACTTCCGAAGTTTAAATACTTCAATTTGTTACGCTATGCATACTACAAAATCAGCGGAAACAAGTTATGTTGTATCGACAGAAATATAATATCCATTTTCATTGGCGTAAATCGATTTCACTTCGAACATCAATAGACATGTATGAAATTCAAGCACTAGACTGAAGTAATATCACGCCAAAATATCAGTAAAGACGTCGCACATCGGTAAGAATTTGATGATTTAAAGGATCGTGAAGTATTAAAAAGAACATAGTATATTAATTCTGATCTCATATTCATACGCATGACCTTTGATTTCTTTATTTAAAAACTGAAAAACTCTGCATTTCACGGAATAATATCTTCATTCTCTTTGCCATTCAAATGAAATAACGTTATATAGTGTCTATTGAAAAACTGCTCTTAGAATTGAAATAGGCTTAATTACATCGGAAAAAAGAAATAGGAGCCGGGACTTCGGTGCTCCAGGTAGTTAAAAGTGCTTCTTGTTCTAATATCGTCGTCAAAATTTTTATATTCTTTTTATGGGGGTTTTCTACCAGAATTTCTCATCCTAGTATTTCCACCTTTTGAATGGATTCTAAGAAACCTCTGGCCTACTTTGTACTTTAATTGCCGTGTTTATTTCCCCACCGTATTTCTGTAACATTTCCTCTCGCCTACAACCCATCTTCATGATACACGTATGTTGCTGGAATTCAAGTCCCAATAAGTCGCATCGTAACTATTTAAAGCTTTTTTTCTAAATATAAGAATGTTACAACAAAAGTAGCGATAAAGTTTTTTGATAATCTCTCTGACTTTCTGTGCTTCAAGAGTGGGTTCAATCTTTCCAAGGAGAGGGCGAGAGGAATTCTTCTAACGGAGGTTTCCGAGAACGTATTTTTTATAAAATAAATTAAAACGATCCCACGGTGACTCGCTCAGTGTGTACCCAGGAATGACTTGCGGACAGGGCGTTAAGGGAGCGCGGAAACGAATAGGCATCCTCGCCAGGATTACTTTCGCGCCCGCCGAGATGGATCGGCTAGGGAGGAGGGTGGATCCGCGGAGACATCTGAGGGAGGGGTCGGACGCCTGGAGAGCGGGATGGGTCGCGGTGAGTAGAGAGACAGGGCGGGCGGAGGGTTGGGGTTTGAGTAAAACGTGATATTATTCAATCTCTATTATTTTCTCAACTTTATCATCGTTTACCGCCTCTTTCCTCACCTCTACCCACTCCCGCTCTATCTTAATATTCCATCCTGCCGCGCCGTTGCCGCATTTTGTATTCCTCCTTTTTCATCCCTTATGGCTCTCCTTCTCCATCACCGCTCTCTTCGTCCCCTCCTCCATCTCCTTCTGGCCTCCCGCTGGAAGCTCTAGCTTCTCGCTTTAGCCCCAGGATTTTCGCTTAAGCTGGTCTCGAATCGGATCCTTTGGTAAGCGTCGGAGTGAAATGTAAAGGGTCTGCATTTCAGTTCCAACGAATATTGTCTAAAGAGGAAGTTTTTAACGCTAAATTTATGTTCCGCACATCATGAAACATGAACTTTATATTTCCTGTATTCCTCCAGATAGTCTTAAAGCGTCTAGATAAAGGCCATTCAGGGTATTTTGGGTTGATTCATGTACGCACCTAATTTTGAAAAATAGTCTAAATCGTATCAATGCACAATGATTTGTGTGCTCTGGTCACAAATCATGCGCAAAAGAAGGCACTCGTAGAGGTTAGTTAGACTGTCTATTTTTTTAACATGTCACTGTGAATGATTGCAAATCTCGCTCATCGATTAAATAATATATTAAAATTATTCTCGCAGTTTTAGCATAAATATGATTAAGGGTTGTATATTTCTCAGCATAATACAAATATTATCTCACTTACATCAGGGGACGTAGTAGTCCAGTAGAGAGCAATCAACTTTTTACCGAGTATCCAAGGTTCGATTACCAATTGCACTTGTAATCATCCTCAGTTTTTACCAAGCTGTGTGGTGTTTCGGGTACAAGATCATCCTGGGGAACCATAGGTGGAACAGAGAATTGTCCCCGCTAACCTAATGCATGAATTTCACACGCTATTGGACTTAGTTGAGCTCAACTCTCTCCCACTAACCAAACTTAGAGTTTGTTACTAAGGATTTGTATTACCAACATGCAGTGACTAGTCCTATTTCTAATAATTACGTGACCTTTTCAACTTTATTATGGTGACATTTAACAAATGGGCTTTTGAACTTATTCTGTAATTTTTAATTCGTAAATATTATTTTCATATCTGATCACAAAATAATTTTTTCTATCCCAACCTACCAAGATAAATTTGTATCCATTCATGAGTTGTTTTTGATTTTTCACTGACTGTGTGCACACAGTTCTCGCCTTAAAAATGTCATTGAAATAAAATTATCAAAACAAAATAAATTTCTCTCTGCCGTGTATGGAATGGCCATTGGGCCTTCACTTGAACTACACTTAAAGAAAACTTTTGCGCATTTAAAATATAATGTGGAAATGAAAGAACCCTTTAAGAGAGAGATAGCTCCTTCTCCCTCCGTTAAAACGAAAAAAAGTGGCACTTCTTTTAGTGCCGTGACCGAGTGTAATGACTGTTGGAACGATTTTTTGCTTGAAATATCTTCCAAAATAAGATGCTCATTTTGAAACCACTACTTTTTCAACTTAATGGAGTAATTACAGATTATTCAAACAAATAATTGGACTGTGAATATTTTAAAAAGACTCCATAAAAAGCATTGGGTAGCATTTACCGTTCAGTTGCGAGTAGGAGAATGTACTTGAAGGTTGGCTGTCAAAAGAAGATAGAACGAAAAATCGAGAGAAGAGGAGAGGGGGAGGGAGGAGTGAAAGAATTTGGAAAGAAGACAAAAGTAAGAAGGGTGAGTGAAAAAAGTAAAGGATTGCCTATTATTATTTTCAACGGAATCAACGCACCCATCCTCCAGATTTTAAATTTCCATACATAATCCACGACATCCCTTTTTGAATAACGGCACCTTTCTATCTACTTTGTGAAGTAATACCAACCTCTCCTTATAAAAATAATCCAGTCATCTTGAAGACCGCTTAACAAGGTTAAAGAATTTTTTGAAGAGGGTGAAAGAAAAGGTCTTCCTATTAAAATAAATAAGAGGTCTAGGAAGGAGAGTATAGGATTGATATGGAAATGTAATAAGAGAACATGCTGGAATATTCATCCAACCTTTTTTTTTCTTTTAATACCTTCTCCGGCTTCTAATCGTTAATGTTATGAGCGCAGAGGACGCTCGAATCAAAGCCTCAACGAAGGAGATGTTAAATTCACAAAGAGATTAAAATAAGGGGGTACGACTCCTTAATTTAATTTTTTTTGCGAAGTGTTTTTGCTCGAAAGAATGGCCACGGTGGATAACTGCGTCCCTCTCAGTCTCCCTCTCTCTCCTCCTTCCTCTCTTTCTGGGTTTTTGCCTCTTATCTCTTATAACGCAAATCGGGCTATTAATTAATTGGTTTCTCGGTTCAGCATGCTTATTCCACTTTGTCCTCTCCGATGTTGTCCCTCTCTCTATCTCTCTTTTACCCTCTCCCCTTTCCCTCCCGCGCCAATGCCATCCGTCCCTTTCACCCTCACGATTTCGCCTCCTCCTCCTGACACACATACGCACAACCTCACCCTCAGACACACCCGCACTTGCCCTCCCCCCCCCTCGCTCCACGACTCCCACTCCAATTCCATCATTCCCGTCCTCCATTTTCCAGCTCTCACGCACAATTGCCTACACGCCATCACAAATCCCACTGCGGCTGAGCTGCCCCCTGGCTTCCACCGCGCTCTTTACCCCCTCCTCCCCGCACTAGACTCTCACCACCACCTCCTCCTCTCATTCTTCTCTCTCCCTCTCACCCGCTCCTTCCTCCAAATCCTCTTTCCGAACCACACCATTCCGCTTACTATTCCCTTGTCCCGTTCCTCTGCGGCCCCCTCCACACCCCTTTTCCCATCCGCCTGACGCACCGAAACACACCAAAAACACACATTTACGGAGGAATCTCTCCGCTGCATATTCGCGCTCCTAAATTCCCGCCCACTCTCCGTCCCCTTCCCCACCCCCCGGTCCCTCATCCCTACATCCACTCACACACAAGCGCGGCGGTTCTTCCCGGTTCTGCCCCCCTTCCCCCCTCCCCTTTGGCCCCACTGCTGCTCATCCCATACCATCTTTTCCTTCTCATTCTCCCTCTTTCTTCCTAGCACGACAGTCGTCCATGTCTTTGCGCCTTTTATCGGCATTTTCCTTCCTTCGCTTTCGAGAGGGAGAACACGTCTCTCTTGTCTCGCTACATTACCCAATATTTTCCTTACCATCCTCCTCTGCTCCTACTTATTTTTTTTTGATTCTCTTCCCTCTTTCTTCAGATTTCCCTCTCTCGGCCGCGCGAACTTTTCCCGTTTTTTCCGCCTCGCTACTTTTCTCCGCCCCCTTCACTAAACTTTTACCCTCTGATTCACGCTCTCCTTCTCCTGCTCGACATTTTGTTATTTCGCCACCACAGCGCAATACATTCTACACATTCCATTTTCCGCTTATCCTTTCTTCTCTGATCCCCTCTCCTGTGTTTAATTTTCTTTTCTGCGACTGCATAGCGATTGGTTCTTCTATAATTATAGGTCTCTAAAAATGTTGACTTTGATGAAAGAAAATAGATAAAAATTTATTTTTGGATTCGGTCAATGTACCTCGTTAACTCCCAGAGTAAAAATCTACATTAGGAAATAACTTAAGTGTATACATAATACAGTATAACTTAATGCATATAATATGAGTAAATAAAGTCTAAGATTGAACAAGGTACCACAAAAATTGAAATTTCCCCGGAGCGTTTAGAAAAAATATTTGACAAGTAATCGTGGAATTCGCTTCTTATTCATTTCTTATCATTCATTTATTAAAATTTTGGCACGCCTGTCAAAATTAAATTGATATGACTTTGAGATATTTCCCATACTTAAACGCTTCACACAGATTTCAGGGTACTTGAAAGAATAGGTTTTGCCACAACAAAGAGAGTGAAAAAACTATTTCATCTCTTTACCAGGTACTACCGTGTCACACGCATAAAAGTAATTTTATAGTCAAATTATATTTTTCTTTTACTCTTTTTAGAGGTATAAGAGCGAGAGTACTTATTCCTTAAATTAAAATCTCAATTTATTAAAACTTTATATGTTTTTAACAACGGCATTCATTAGGGATTTTTGTTTCTTTTGTAAGGCATTCTGAAGCTTGTCACAAAGGAAGTTAAGGTTGTTATTAACAATTCGTGGAACCTTTGCCCACCTACTACGAAATCCTTTTCTGATGCTCAGCACCTCCGTGTCCTGCCTCAAATCCAATTTTCTCTTCTCTCCTTTCATTTCTTCCATTTTGTCTTTCCCACTCCACCTAATTCTTAGATGACAACTTTTGTCCATCCACCCTTCGCCCTTGCCTCCCCTCCCTCGCAATCTCCAATCTTTCCTCCCTCTGCTTCCTTTCGCTCCCCTCTTTCAGGCTCTCCTGCCGTTCGAAAATACAGCCAAGTACTTCCAGAGGCAAATATGGCGCCTGGCACGTCCTGCAGCGTTGTATTGACACGATTCCGTATGTAAATAGAGGCAAATAGGCCCCTCGAGTGACCTTGTACTCAGATGATCTCCCTTTTGGAATACTGTTGTGCTAAACCGAACTTTTTTTCGCCCAGAAACAAATGTCCCTTAACGTCAGCAAAAAGATACATATCCTCTTGGTTAATTTGACCCTGAAAAAAAGATGGAGATAGGGCGGGGGAGTGGATGGTGGGGAGGGGAAATGAGAAGTGCGCTTTCGTCTACGGTCGGATTCCGCCGAGTAGTTGGTAATTGCAAATTTTAATTGCTTTCGACTTTAAGCTACATTAAGCACTTAACTGGTTCCCTTTGAACCTAATGACGATTTCCTCATTTATTAACGCGTATTTTATCTTTTAAAAGCTCCCCATGAATTTACACGTTTTCCAAATTGAACATTACTACGTAGCGTGAATTGCCCTAATTAAATTAACTAAGTTTCCCTTGCTTGACCTTATATCAAATAAATATTACCTCTGCTGACCTAAGTCCATTTCTAAACATAGCAAAATTAACTCTCTATCCCTGTATTATGCATTGAAGTATTTTTGGTCATTGGTTTTAGCAAGAGGCCTCTCCAAGCTCTCGACTCGTTATTTTCCATAAAAGGGTATCCCTTTTACGCCCTATTTCTCCGACTTCCGTGGCATTCCAAATGACCACTCACTTAAAGTGAACAATTCATTGTATCACGCGCATGATTCATGGCCTGATTCAACAAGTTTACATTATGCGGTTAAGTATCGCCTTCTCTGTTGAACGGGAGGTAAATGTTTGCGCCGCGTAAATTCAAACTTTAACTCAAAAAGCAGAGGGAGCTGCGTGTTGAGGCGTGGAAATATTTCCCCGAGATGAACGCTTATACTGAGAGAGAAGCCGAGTCCCGAATAAAATTACTGTACTCCTGTGTTACCCGGTTCATAATGGGGATATTGCTTTAACCGCCGAGGACGTTTTGAAGGAAACAAATGTTCACCTCCGGGTTTTGCATGTCACAATCGGATGTTTAAACATTCTTGCCTCTTTCACTGCAATCCAGGTATTGCAGAGTAGGCCACTCATCTCGGTTCGTTTACCGGTCCAAAGTCTTATTCCTGCTACAATGCTAAGCACGCAGTGGGAGTTGGGTAAATTCAGCTTCTCTCCGAACAATATTAATTCCGTCTCCGGGGAAGGTCTCGATTCATTCTTGCCAGCATCCGCTCACTCTCGCCTCCCCTCACCCCCGTGCTTTTCGACGCCCTCTCCTCCCACCCCTCATTTCGTCCCCTTTCCTCGGCTGAACTCCTCTGCCTTCCGCTGTTTTCTCTTCCTTCCTCCCTCCCACCTTCCAGCCATTACTCCGGTTACATTCCTCGCCACCTCAAAATGGTGTCATCTTAACCTTGCAAGCGGACGTCTTCACCTACAAACCAAATTTTCATGGGTTTCCACGGCTATGCCTTGATTCAAAGCTCACTGATTGAGTAATGAGCCTAAAACAGACACATTATTTTTCTCCTGAACCGTCTAAATTAGAGCATAGAACTCATTGCCTAACCTTGAAAAATGAAACAAATTTTCTTTAAATACTACTCACCGAGTTGATATCAATCATCGAACAACGTTGTAGCCAACCAGAACAGTTGAATTACCTTAACAATGGAAACAGTCCATCTTAACTCGGGTTATCAATACGAAGGGAAACATGTTCCTTATATTCTATTTTGTGACATTCCAAAGAATTAAAACGATAATTGATTGTGAGCATACAAGTTTTATTATAATACTGAGGAAATATTACAACTCCACACCAAATCCAAATATTAGAACAATCAAATAAATTACGAAAAACGTAGCAATAAGGCCACAAAAGAGGAAACCTTCATCCATAGCGAACCAAAGGAACGGTTCTAAAACACTCCATTGTTCCCAAAGTGTGGAAGCTTACTGAAGACGGATGTAGCTGAGCATATATATTTTACTGCAATCATTAACATTGCTTTCCTCTGATACCATAGTAATCATAGCCACGCAGTTAAATGAACATTATAATCACAGAAAGGCGCAACTGGTCATATTCACAGGGTCACCCCTAAGGTATGTTGGCAGGTAGGTCAGCCAAATGCCAAACCACACGATATTGACATTACATTCTTGGGTACGTTTTTACACAGCCGTGTTCCCACAGCACTTTGAGTTTTACCAAACTGTGCCTCTGGCAGGAGTGAGATGAGTTGTAAAGGAAATAAATAAGCAAGTAATTAGCAAATAAATAAACTACGTTTCAGTTATTGAAAGGAGGCCTTAAAAGACAGAGGTCGTAATCCTAGACGAAAAATACGCCTAGGTGATTCCTTATGCATTAGCCTCGTTGATTACGTTTCGCATTTTCTCTAACATATACTCCAAAGCATTCTTCCCCTCGTGCTCCCCAAGGCTCCCTTTTTCTCTCCATTTCGGTCCCTGATTTCACTTCCTTTGTCTACGTAATTATCTCTCAATTATCCTTCCTCTTTTTCCGTCCTCCTCCTCCAACCGAGCCCATCCTTCTTCGCCCCCATAGTTCCCTTCACCTTGCCCTTTCGTGCGTTCCACCCCACGCCCTGCTGGCTTCAACATTTTCCCGTCCACTCATTCCACCCACGGAACACCTTCCATTTTGTTTCCGACCGCCCCTTTTCTAAATAATTTTTCTCTTTTTTTCATCTTTTCCTCTCTTTATTCCTTATTCTCCCTCTTATCCAGGCATCCTCATCCCATTCCTTAACCCATCCTCCTCCTTTCTTTCCAAACCCGGATTTGTGGATCCACTTTCTGCCCACGCGGATGGAACCCAACGTATTTCCGATACCGTCGCCCTCCCAGCCCCCCCGACCGAGCCCTGGGAGTCGTATCGTAAGCATTCCTTTGCTAACACTGTCTCTCTTTATCCCTCTCTCCCTCTCCCCCTGAATATTCATCCCTCTCTCTCCAGCAATCGCCAAAGGGACACTTTCCGAGTTTTCGGTCGTCATTGCCGTTTGATTTTATATTCGGTCGTGTGTCTGTCTGCCCGAACATCATATTCACGCCTCCATCCCCTCACACCCCCTCCCCCCCTGCCGCATCACCATCGCCGAGTGCCCGTCTCCGCGTGTGCAAAGTGAGTGGGATGGTGGGGAGAGAGAAAGGAGATGAGGAGGAAGAGGAGAGGAGAGGGACTCGTCGTGGTCTCAAAGCCCACCACCGACATTGGAGGCTATTCACGTCGACTGGAATCCTTTCCGAAGGAGTGCGTTTACGGTTGCGGGGAAGGGCGGGATTACGGCCCAAAGAGAACAATGATGGTGAAGCGAATGTATTCTCAAAAATCTAAACGGGTCGCGATGTTCCTGAAAAGGTTTAGGGTTATTCATCCGCGGTGTCTGAAAGAGGGAGAGAAAACAATACTTTTTTCCGTAAAACACAGTCCTTACTCTTCTACACGCGGCTAATATTAGAGTACTAGTCATTACAAATAAGAGATTAGGGGGCGTCTTTCCATTAAAAAATTTCAGCAAAAATCTTGAAGATGAAAAAAGGTGGAAAATTCCTCGCGAAGAGAAGAAATGTATGTTTAATAATATTTATAACGGAGCGAAAAAATAACTACTAGGTGAGTGGTGCTAAATCCAATCCTTTTTGGTTTTAATTATAGTACCGTCTCAATGTATACCCATGTCATATCCCTGTGTAGTATGTGCTAAGAAGTTATATTGCGTAAAATATAGTTTGAAAGAAATTTTATTTCGAAAAACCCTGCTATGAATTTAATTATGCATCGCTCCAAAAAAATATGCTGTTATTCACGTATTACGGCCATTTTGTCTTCATCTTTCTCACTGTTCCACTCACGGCACTAAAAATGAGCCTCGAAATTCTAAAATACATCATTAAAATACGTATACATATGGAACTTATATCTCTACGGACGACGGATGGGGAAAGAGACTTGCTGAGATAAAGCTTGAAATTCATGTAAGATTGGTACCACAAGATAACGAGTGAAATCATACTTAGGGAGCAAATAGATTAATACGAGGTTCTTAGAAGGGCAGGGAAAGAAAGAATTCAATTGGAAGTTGTGAAACTATGGCGCATTATACATACGTATGTTTCTGATGTCATTAAGTCCGCTAAAATTAATTGTTTCGCATATTTGATCATTCAGTTGAGTAAATCGATAAAAAACTATGTGTTGACGATGCGCAAACACACGTAAGAACTATTAGAAATTTGGGATGAGTGATGGCATTTCTGAGTGATTGCTCTAAAGGTTCACACGGACCTCAGACAAATTTTTTTTTTGACCTCAGACAAACAAAGGTTTTTGGTCTCTCCAAATATTAGTTCTGCCAGCAAAAGAAAAGCTGTACATCCATAATTGTATAGGTACTCCACATTAAAGAGTATCTTGATCATTACTTCAAAACTATTGAATTTTAATGCTTCACGTCTTCGATTGCATTACGTCATCGAAACGAATGCTAGACAGGAAACAGGTGCTCTTCTTGGACTCTTCAGGTATCTTTTTGATTTCATAAAAATTAATCAACAGCTATTACTAATTTATCGTTAAAAAACCGCCCTGTAGCCTAAAGTAATTGCCGCCCTAAGTGACGCTTGTTTACTCCATGCTCGAACAAGTATATTCATCATCACATTTTACTTATCAACCAGGGGGCTGGTTCTGAATCGTGAAGTTATATCGTAACGCTATCCATTACAAGTACTAGAAATTCACGTATTCACGGTAGATGGGGTACATAATTTCCCCATGGAACTATTCAATTTGCGTACAAAGTTCTTGTGGTCAGAAATCCCACCGTTGGGATTTTAATGTAATTATCCCAGACCATCGCCCGGGATTTGAAGGCGATACCTTCTCGTCAGTAGCCGAAGGATATACAGGTATACCTGTCTTTGCAACCACAACCCAAATACATATATACCAATAATTAAAATTTGTGAAACCATTGATTATATTATTTCTGCCTCGTAATTTTTTTTAAATATTATAAAAGGGATGTTCAAAGAGTGATCATACCAATTTTACTCATAAAAATTTCACACATTTTATGTTACGTGTTAAGTTTATGCGCCATGTATGTGCGAGTATACTTGGTCCGAGTGGTATTGATTTGACTTCAGCATCATATCGTCGGAATCCGTTAAAAGTTGAAACATCTCCAGTTCACCTACACCTACTTCTGATGATGAAAAGCTACTTCCATGTTGCTTCTTCTCACAGGGAACAGGAAAAATTCAAATGGTCTGGGCTGTAGGGAGGACGAGAAACTAATTTCCTGTGACATTAATATTTACCCTCTTCGAACATTTTAATCCATTTTCTATCTGTGCTACATGGCAGAACATATTCTCCATAAACCTTATGTGGCGTTTTATAGGTCTTCGCCGAGTAAATGTTAAGGCGAAAAAATTTCAATACTCGTAGTAGCTCGTCGCATGTTAACTCCATCGTTTTGTGTGCATATTGGACTTTAAATGGCTGCTACAGACGCAAAAACAAATCAACGAACTGCACATTAATTTAAAATTAAATTAATAATGAACCATGTGATTACTAAATTTATGATAACTTAATTAGATATACCTCGTAGTTTAAAAACTATATAAATGCGATCAGAATTACAGTCTAATCATATTAATTCACAACTGTCGTGATTTGAATTTAGTACATCAAGCGATGAATTCTTTTCTCTAAAATAGACTGAACAACTTAACGAAAAAGGAATATGACTTTCAGGGCAAATTTAACAAGGCATTCCAGTAAAACGACAAAGACAGCTCTTCCTGTAGTTTTATCTTCCTTTCATATATTTCATATACATTGGATTTAAGAACAATCCCTCACGAGATAGATTCCAGGCATCAGTTCTGTAATTAAAATGAAACGTATTATATAACTAATTCACAGCCTTACAATGTGGAAAAGGCAAGCCAAAACTTTCAGTGTCAAAAATGAATCAGTCACACAAACCCGTGGTGTAATGCAAGCAATTCGGGAGCGATATGATTATATAGGACTCAAAAAAAAGGTAGTGTATTGTGTTATTATTTCAATCCTTTATGAGGAGCAATAAAATTGTCATTTGACGGTTTTTGCAGAGAATATCATGAAGCAAAAGTTTTAAGGTGAATGAAAAAATGTTTGTGGATATACTAGTGCGATAAAATAAAGCTTCCAATCAGACTCTTTTCTATATTAATAAAGGAAGCATTTACTTCCCAGTACTGTGTAATGACTATGAATTTGAAGCATACGTGTGTCATCTATTACTGCCTCGGTGGAGTCATTAATAGGGACCGGCAACATGCAACAGGCAAATAATTTAAGTTCTAAATTTTCATTTGATCTGGAATCTCCTATTGCAGTAGAATCTATTGTTTAGCCTGTGTATTTCCAACAAGCATAGGTCAAGTGTTTCCCTTCTGATAACACCTTAAAAGGAGGTAGCTGGAGGTAGTTCTAATGTGGTAAACGTCATAATAAAGGAGCTTCAAATTAATATTCTGCCCGTAGAATTATCCTAGTCAACGTCTTTAAATATTTTTCATAAAAAGGTGAATGATACGAAATGCATCAAATGTATTTGTTAAAGGAAATTTTTTTGTAGAGACAAAATCTCGGTCGGAACTATGAAATTATACTAATATCAAATATTATACCAATATCTACGAACAAAATAGTAAATAGAAAGCTTTAATTTAGGACATTTACGACCGATCAACTCCAAGAAAGCGACTGAATTCCAGGAGTTGTTACTTGCGGCTCGACAAAAACCAACTAATGGTCTTAAACATTTCTTTTTTTCTTTCAAAAACATTTAGCAACTTAACTACTACGTAGAAACATCACCCGCATACACACAAGTAATAACCACAAAAAAGTTTTTTTGCACGATATTTCCAAGAGCGTGCAAAATATCAGCATTGGCGTCACCAGACATTTTAAATCCAATAAGTTATGATGTAGGTTAAAAAGATCCATTGTTCCGAAATAAGTAATATCCATCACTTGATTAGGCTTGTGTACTTAAAATTAATATTAATTTATGATTACTGGATGCTTTATAATGCATACCGGACTTATGACTATTACTCAATGGATACCTATATACATACATAAATATATGTATATAGGTGAATATATATATATATATATATATATATATATATATCATATTTATGTGAACAGCTCTATTGTATGAGTGGGTCAGAGAAATAGTATGATGCCAGTACATAATTTGGCATCCAATTTGAATGAGAGATGAAAGGCATTATGTGAAAAATATTCAACAACCGTTCCTCGCCGGGTATGCTAACAATTACGCATCTTAAACAGTGCCTCCTCGATCCTCGATAAATAAGAATCGAGCTCACAATGTTGGCTGAATTAATAAACTCTCATCAGTAAATGCACCACTAATTAACTATCGAAATTATTGCTTACAGAAAAGCATATTTATTTGTTTACTTAAACAACACTTAAAAAATGTAAAAGGACGATAATACTACGGTTCAAAAATTAGTCTATTTTTTTACAAAGGGATCGGTTAAAAAGCTTCATCAAATTCCTAGTCATTTTCATGATCCCGTTCATTTTATTGAGGCAAATACACTGCATAGTTAAAACGTGCGTTTAATTTAGTGTCTCTAGGCATTATTCATGCTATATAAAAATATACCACTCTAAATTGAACGCGATCACATATTTTTACCTGAAAGTATACAGAATCAAGTAGTAAGATTATAAGTATGCGTGCATTTGAGTTCCGAATTTCGCCTCACAAAATTTTGAAATCCCATCCAGGCAGTCAAACGGTCCGTAATTAGCAGCCGCATTCTTCCGCATCTCACAAATTCAACTGTATAGCCAGTGCATCATTTTCAAGCGAGCTCGCGGAAGAGCCATTATCACTCCACTGCCCGAATCATCAAATAGCGATCACAGTTCGTCCCTCCGAGGGCTGGGTGCGCAAATTCGTTCGGAAGGACAGGCGGGAGGAAGTGGGGGAGGAATGGAAAAGCGTTGGGAAGAGATGGACGTGGTGTGGGAGTTCAGGGGCGGCTGGAGACTTCATTGGACCCGGCAAATCAGGGAGTTTGTGAGAGAGAAAGGAGAGGAACGGATGGGGAGAGGTCGCGGAATGAAATTAACAAGGGCGACGCCGACTCCTACTTTATTTTTTGACGCGACATTTGATAACACTGCGCGCAACATCCTCCGTTGTCTGCGTGTGTGTGAGTTGGGGAAAGGGTGGGAGCGTGTTGTCCTCCAGGTTCCGAGGCATTCCTGGCGTACCATCGCCACTTTCACCCTCGGACCCGCCACTCACCCACCCTCGCACACCATCCCCCTACTCCGGGGAATTTTCCGTTCCCTCCCATTTCCTTACCATCCATTTCTCCCTCCATTCTCCCTCTCTCTCTTCATTCCCCATCCCCTCTTCCCCTCACCCTTTCGCCATAACGTTCTCCACCTCCCCGTGCATACCCTCTGCCGCCACCTCCCCTCCTACCCATTCCACGTCTAGCTACGACACCCCTCCTTCTCCTCACCCATCACCCCTACCCTCCCCGTCTCCATCCTTTCACGGAGCAAGAGTTACGTCTTGTCAAGGCGATGGATTTTTCTCCTTTCTTCCGCTTGCGTCACGGGTTTCTTCCCTTTCACCCCATCCTCTTCCTCTGCCTCATACTACTCAGTTTCCGATGTCCCTTTTCAGCGAAAAAGTCTCCCCTACGACCTCCCTCCAGCTCTTTCTCCTTCTCCCTGTTTCCCTCCCTCTATCCTTCTTTCTTTTTCCATCTCAGCCTCCCAAGTAGACGACGACGTCCTCGAAACACGAGATTTTTCTAAAAAAAATACTCCTGCGAGCTTCCGTGAATAAATCTCGGACAAAATCCCAACTCACCCCCAAACGCTCCCCCCCCTCTTATTCTCCCCTTCCTCCCGCACTCCCACCGCCTTCTTCTCCCAGTCACCCCCACCCCAACCCCCCAACGCCCACCCCTCCCTCTCCGCCCTTCATCCTTTCCGCTTCTGACGATTCCGATTCGATTAATGTAGGTTTCCCTTCGGGTCCCGCGTGCTTCGCCTCGCACGCCTTTCGGGAGGAGCGTGCACCCGGGGCGGGAGGAGGAGAGGGAGGGGGGGAAGGGCATCGCTAAAAGATTTGAAGAGCTCGGTTCGCACGGGTCGCTCCAGCCGAGGGGTTCAAACCCGGAGGGAATGTTATTTTTTTTTGGAAATCCACGTCCGCAGATAACCTCAAAAGCCTCAGCGAAAGAGCGACGGCGGTGAATGTCAAATCTCCTGAAAGGGTTAGAAATGCGGAGGGTTGCGTAGGGAGATATACATTTCATCCATAATGGGATGTTCATTGACATAATTTCGGATTTTATCTTTTATCATGGGACGTGATCCATTCTAAGGAATAGAAAAAAGGCTTTGGCAATGACCAAAATGCGAATATATGTATGTGCAAGTATATAAAAAACACAGTAATCAATCTGAAGGTCGGTTTGGTAGGTGATGGTAGAGTTAACCCAGTACTAAGCCCAACGGCGTGTGAAATACACTCATCAGGGTAAGGGGGGCAGTTCCTCTTCCTGTGCCGGTTAGGGTTTCCCAGGAAGTCCTGGTACCCGAATAATCACATAGAGGCTTGCCCGGGAATCGTACCCGGGCCCTCCGGTCAGTAGTTCAACGCTCTACCCCTGGACTGCCGCGACCCATATATATATATATATATATATATATATATATATATATATATATATATATATATATATATATATATATATATATACACCTATATACATATATACACCTACAAATGAGTATTTCTTCTCATTAAGAGCTTTCCCTAACGAAGCCTTCAGCAATGGGGAAAAAAGTTGTGCTCTTTTAAGAAAATGACGAAGAGTGAGATTTTATGGATACATTCTAAATACCAGCAAGCTCTTTCGTACAAAATTTAGCTTGAAATTATCACTTTTGATTCCTGTACGTATATACTCTGTCCCTTTTTAAGCTGTTAGATCCTCTTTCATCTTAAAGAGTCTTGGAAACATTTCACATTGATACATATTTATAAGGTTTTATCAATTATTAGGTTTGAATATTAAAGGGTTTATTTTTCGTCAGATATCTAACGAAACTATAATTGTGCACATGTATAATTCCACTTATCTACATTTCCCATACTAGAGATCCATCTGCCACCTCAATAAAAATGAGAAAATCGAATAAATGATTACGGCTCTGAGCTACAATGTGACGATAGTTGCAGATGTAACTTCAAATGAGACCCATGTACGATTAAAATTTGACTAACCAATTCATATTTTTACATACCGTTCATACGTGATTTGTTTTGAAGTCTCGTGACGATATTCGTTCAAGAAGATGAACACCCTCCAAAATTTATTTCTTTGGTTATTAGAAATAGTTTTTATGCCCACGTACTCTGTTTACTCCATATAACCGGGAGAAATAACTGGAATACTGACGGAAAAGCACCAATGACCAACGAATTTGATGGTTTAGGAACTGGTGGAATTTGAAACTTTTGACGAAGTTGCTCTCGCTGCAAGAAAATATATTTTGTGGACATACTGGAGGACAATTCGTCCTGAAGAAGCCTCCATAATTTTTTCCCACACATTCAACTGTATTTCAGTCATTTTCAACAGTATTCCTGGATATGACAGTATGGAACTATCGTTATTATGTCGTTGTGGCCTCGCAAAAATAATCTTGCCACAACATGAAGAGATTTCGGTGGAAATCTACGGGTTAGCTCTAAACATCATTTACGGAAGAGTGATTTTATTGGTGCCAAAACTTAGTGGGCATCCGCCGAGGGCAAAGTAAGTGGAACTGTTTCTTGGACGTGCGTGATTGACACACCAAATAGAACGTAGCACACATGCAGCTAGTCTATTCATGTCCATCCAATAACTTTTCAGCTTGAAGACTACGGATTACTTTAATTTTGATGTATTGTAAATCATACTCAATGTAGAAAGGAATTCAACGACTACTGACTTTACCGTCCATTTAAACTATACGAATAGGGTTTTAATTAATTATAAAGTCCATGATTACAAAAGCGTTTAGCGCAATGTAACCCATTATACGGCAATGAATTACCATTCAATAGAAAAAACAAAATGAAGGTTTCACCAGGAAACACAATAGGATACCCGATATTTTTAATTTCACCTTTCTTGGCCACGCTGCATTTTTGATAAAAATTTTATTTTGTTTAGCAGTCAGATCATGGACCACGCATAAAAATATTCCAAGTGGTCTCCAGTAATTGACATGCCCAACACGTTCTCTATGTTGACTCTTCTCTATCGATCCATATTTTGATATTCAGATTGGTTGAGAGAACATAGGCAGACGTGTAATGAAATTTTAAGGGTCAAGGTTTTACAGTTGGCAAACAGTAGAACTGTACGGAGAAAATTGTCAACAATACCTGTTTTACAATGCAAAAATTCCAGAGTGTAAAAATCATTTGCCTGAACCAGGATCCCGGTCTGAAATTTTCGCATTGTAATGCACACTTAGCGGATGACTCCGTCAAATGTTAGGGTCGCGGCATCTTCCGTAGTTTCTTGGGATACCTATTTAATTCCAAATGTCACGTTCAAAAAACTACGAAAACGGACTAAGGAAATATGCACTGTATGATACAAGTGTCATGAAGATTTCATGACTCCAATAATGCAGGCTGGCAAACAAACACTCCAACGGACTTCAAGTGGGAAAAGTTGAAAGATAGATACGTTGGTGATTCAACTTTCTCTAAGTTAAAAGGTTCAAGCTCCGATATTGCCGGTCAAAACATTAATAGTAGTGATGGGCATTGTTTCCATGGCCGTCTCCATTGGGTTTACCTGTTATTTTTCTCTGAAGGAAGAAAAATTACATGTTCAAAAGAAACCTAAAGTACATGGGTAACCAGTAGTTTTGTTGAAATACCAAGTACTTTAAACCCTGCCTACCAGGACGAATAGCCACGTGACCTTGAATTAAGTGCCAATATACGAGGTGTGTAAAAAAGTGAGGGCAATTTGAGTTACTTGGAAATAATTTTATTTATTCATCCATATCAATGATATCCCATTCGCAGCGGTCCCCATTAGATGTTACATATTATACCACTAATGCCAGCGCTCTTTCCAATCCTCAAAACAATTCTGAAACTTGATCTTCGATGTAGCTTTTAGCTCTCCCAGCGATGCGTTTTTAATCTTATCGATGCTTGTAAAACGACGGCTCTTTAAGGTTCTCTTTACTTTTTGGAACAGGAAAAAAGTCTCACGGAGCAATTTCCAGCGAATATGGAGGATGGGACATCATTAAAGGGCTGCTTTTGGCCAAAAATTTACTAACGAGCCGTGAGCAGTGTGAGCATGCGCATTATCTTGTGGTGTAAAGGCTATTAATTGTTTCGCCACGAATATGGGCGTATTTTTCGCATTTTTTCACGCAAACGGATTTGAATTCTTAAGTTATACAGGGTTCGTCCGGAAAATAAGTGTACTGACTCCTGGGCTGGGCGCGCCGCTCCAGGCACGCCGAGCACCGCTCTGACGGGCTGCGATTGGAGGGGGGTATGTTGGCAAGTGACGCTGAAAAAGGCAGTCGGCTCTGAGCTGTGGTGTAGTGAGGAGCTCTGTTAACGCGAAACTCCACGCTCGACCCACGTCACGGAACGCGATGCCGAAGTTTTTGGAGCAGTGTTATTCCATCAAATTTGCGGTAAAGCTTGGGAAATCGTCTACCGAAACTGTCGGTATGATTAACCAGGCTTACGGGGAGTCAGCCATGTCCAGAAACATGATCTTTCAGGGGCACAAGATGTTCGTGGAGGGCAGAGAAGAGGTCGACGACGAGTCTTCGAGAGGTTCCCGGGAACGTTCCAGGAATGGGAAGGCCGCTGGAACAAGTGTATCGACTCAAAAGGGTCCTATTTTGAGGAATATTAGCTTAAGATATGTAAAAGTGTAATAATTTTTTTTCCTGAGCTCAGTACACTTATTTTCCGGACGAACCCTGTATTTTTTATTTATCATTTGACCCTTCGAAAAGAGCCCATTGTGCACATACAGTTTGCTATGCAAAATTATAAAATTCCTGTTACCTTTTAGCATAACTCGTGTATTGTCATATTAAGGTTTGAAATGATACCCTTGATTAACGTGTATAATCACGCATATGGAGAGAAACTGATGGCAGGACTGGTGACCTCCGGTTTCTGCATACCTGAGAACATGATAGAATCGAAACTGGGAGAAAACATTTAATGGATATACCACTAGATGTATAATTGCTCTAGATAACCAAACTATTATTCTTGGCATGATTAGTTATATATGCGAATAATTTCAAATTAAAACTTTCTCCGTAGCTTCAAAGCCACGCACCACCACATTACAATCTAATTGTATTAGAAATAACACGAAACTAATGACTCCCCATAACACGTGACATCCATAAATATGGAAATGTTTAAAACCACTCTAGGTATTATAAGGATGTTTCAAATTTCATTCTGAGCACAGACATTTTTTGAGTGTTTTTTCTTCTCGTAGGAGTTTCACAACTAAAAAATGAGAGGTAGCTCAGCCTATATGTATAGTTATGGTATATCTTTATATCGCTTTCATTTCTCCTTTTTGAGATTGATGTTGCTTTGAAAGTAGCCAAATAATTATGTGCAAGTTCTTCGACACTGTCGTTTAAGTATTCAGTCTTCGTCATAGTATAATAATTAACCTAGCACTTCAATAACCATTATACTTTATTTGGTTTGAATACAGAAACTTATTGCCATACTGGTAATCCAATCGCCGGTTGAAATCCCTCACATATGTTTGTCGTTCATGATTCAATGGTCTCAACCTCATAATTTACACGTTCCTATGAATCATATCATACAATGCTGCTTTCAAACCTGCATTGGGTAGATTTATGAGAAATATGATATGATGATATATTGAAATTATCAAATATTAAGCGGATGGGTCCCATATTAATTGGGTTTATCTCTCATTTCTTGATTTATAAATCGTTCTTCCTGATGATATTTGCTCACGTTGAGTGAATTACAGGGCTTACTTGCAGTCTTACTCCGGTTTTTATGTCATGTGTCTCGTCTAATCGGGCCCAATCGTACCATATACTCCCATCATCTCAAGCAAGAAGAACCTACCTCGGGGAGCGCTAAGAAGTTATTGATTATGATTTTAAAGATATTGACTGCCATCAACTTCTTCCTCAGTCTCCATGGTTCTAGAGGGGAAAGTTCACGAGCGAACAACTGTTTTTGATTGGGGATCTCAACTTGTTATATCCCCAGGAAATTCCCATCACCGCAACACCGACTCTCCTCCCTTCACGAACAAATTGAATGGGGCGACCTACCCTGCCGAATTCCGCACCAATATCCGGTGTATACGTAAAACGACTTCGGAAAAAAATGACTAGGCTGGGTCTTGGGACCACGGCAGATAATTGGACAGAATTCGGTGCGCGAATTAGCCTGGCGCCCGTAGAGAAAACCCATGGATAATATTTCCAGGCATAATTAATCATACACAACCGCTTTCATTACTCCTTTTCTTATCCTCGACCCCGACCAACTTCTTTCCCCCGGCCTACGAGAGACTCCTCTCCCTCTTTTCCTATGTCTTTCTCTTGGTTTCCTCCTTTACTTTGTCCCACCCACATTGCTTTTCATTCTCCCCCATGATTCACCTTCGTGATATTCGGGGAGTTTCCCTCTCTTTCCCTCACAAGCCGTCAGCAGTCCCTGCTTAGTATTGAATATGAGTAACCTTGGAGGGTACACTATAAAATTCTATTTTTCCAAGTTATTATACAAAAATCAGTACTCTGTAAATTTACAATATATTGGTGGTGATATACGTGCAGAAATCTTGTCTCCCATCTGGGTAAAGAACACAGTGGATAACAAAACAAGGGATTCATGAAATTTAAATGAAAGGCTTTAAACGAATTAATACAAAGAGTGGATGGAGGTTGAAAAAAAATTATGGTTGGGGAGTTGCCTCAAACTAAGATAATTCAACGAAGGGTGATTATTTATTGCGGTAAAAGGAAAGGAATGAAATGAAATAGGGAAAGAGAGAATCTTTGATCTTAGGAATTTTTATTCTAGCCTAATACGAATATTTAATTAAGTTAAATATTAATACGCAGATGAAATGTTAGATTTTATGGTACTCTTAACTGTTCATTTGCAATCCCATTGAAATAATGGCTAAAATTGCTAAACCATAGAGATATATGCCAATATGAATTCTTGTATCCCAATTTTAGCTTCGTAAATCTCCTCTTATTAACTGACATTTATCCTTTCACTTTTGTTTCTTAAGCTTTTCGATTGAAATAATGAAGTCATTGTAGGCTTTTAGATTTTACATTTACCTTGGCCCAGCTATAATTTTTGTTCTAGTTATTTTCTTGTTACATCCCATCAACTCCGGGATATCCTTCTCCTATTATTGGAAAATAAAATACTTACTGATTTACCCATTAGAGTAAAACGGATGAGATTTTAACAAAAAACTGAATTTTAACAAGTAACTAAGCGCATAGCTTCTGAATAAATACCCCCTATGATTTCCATAAATATATTTACTGGTTTTTACTGCCTTGCGTCATATTTATTTGATGCTATTAAATGTCCCTTGAATCCTATCAACTCTTGGGAAAATATTTTTGTACCTTTATGGTGAATGACTTCCTAAGTAAAGATAAGTTCCATTTTTCAACTCCAATTTCCTCTGTGTTAGATCAGTTTGAAGTATTCCTATTCACTTCCTATCTTTTTCGTTTTCACCTAAGATTCGCATTCTTAAAGATACTTCGACCGCTGAATACCTCCGGTTCTCTCTTCTCCTGCTGTATCCATATTTCAACCACCTCCCCCTCACTAAGTGTACATATCTCTCCTCCGCCTGTTTTTCTTCTGCCCAACTAACTTCCTCCGATCCTCACTAAAACAACATCTCGGGAGCCTCAAATGTACACAAAACCTCCGCCTCAAGACTACACGAGACCCAGCCATATTCCGTTTAGTACTGAAAGATAATACGACCGTTTTGTTAGCAAAAGGTCAATAGATAAACGTCTTCATTTATGGCGAAAATTAGATCTCTATTTAAGCCAGTATTTCCAAGTACGCATAGTAATATTTAGGACGACTGCAGTGGAGAGTTAAAGTAACATAAGTAAACAGAGATAAAAAAATGAAATAAAAATGAATATACATTACGATTGGTGCAATCTTTTGCTAACACATAGAACAGATTAAATTCATTTTTGCATTCAAACGTGGGAATAAATAACAAGAGGATTGCCTATCCATAGAAGGTTGAGAGTCAATAACGATAATTATAACTTTAATTCAAACAATTGTGAGTTCATGGAGTCATCCAAACCATTTGAAGGCTGCAATGACTAAATTGAAAAACAAAGGAAATACTGAAATAATTTAAACTGTACTTCAACGGCAAAAATCAACCTATTCAGTTTTTCAGATTCAAAGTAAAAATTGTTGGGTAGAATTAACTGAAACGTGAGGACTGCAGAAATTTTTATAAGCTAAGTGTATACTTAATACACGCCTGCCCCTAAGGAATCTACTCACAATTTCCCGTGTATTCCTCATAAAGCTGTCGCAACGTCGCGGGTGTCGATATGTATAGAGACACACTGCCCTCCATGGTAAGTCCGGAGAAGATCTGCCATCAGATGGACGCACTGCAGTACAACGATACATTTTCAAATTATCGAATTCAGACGCACCACCAAATTTCCCAGCATCCCGGTATACCCAAGAATTTCGCGTCGCCAGCCTAAACGTTCACTGCTGCCCTTCTGACGTGCGCAGTTCTGCCTTTCCTAACCCAGAGTTTTCACGCTATGGGAAGGGATCCTTTTTTTATATCTCCCGGATTGAATCCACTTGGCTCTCCTGTTTTCATTTTACCCTCGATATAACCGTGTCATACCTCCGTCCTCATCTCCCGTCTCGGTCGGTGACAACTTAGGTCTTTCCGGCGTGGAGGACACGGTGACACTCGGGCACTGAGAGGCCAGCGTAAAGGAGTGATGCCCGAGGAATGCGAAGTGACACCATGAACACTTGGAAAATAAATTAAGGATGTATTTTCGGTGCATTCAAGAAGTAGTCGTTCTGCGTGAACGTCTTTTCAAGTTGAAGAGGAAATGTTGGCCAAAGATTGTAATCCATGCGTTTGACTGACTGACTTCTGTCAATTTTTGGCTAAAAATCATTTATGGTCTTGAGATTTCATAAAGCTTACTTGCCGTTGAGACAGGAAAGACATTGTTGTCTAGACTGAAGGCTGACTATTATTTAGTGATGAACATGAGAATGCCTTGTGAACGTAATATAAATGGAAAAATGTTTCAGATATTCATGTTATTTATGATGGTGATTTATAAAATGAGAATAAAAGAAAACAATAGTAAATTAAATGTGTTGCTCTTGGATTACCACATCATCTAGCTAGAAAAAAGGACTATTCTTATATGCATTGAGAGCAAAATGATCATCGGCTTGTTCTAAAAAGAGTATAAAGATTAAATATTAAATGAACGAAGAAGGCAGGTGTACAATTCACTGAAGTGAAAATTAAAAATATATATTATTTAATAGGATAAAGCTAGGCCAGCACAAGTGCGGTTCACAAGGTCACTCGCCCTCAAAAGATTAAAGGTGTCCCCAATATATCTTTGATCTTTTTACATGCAAATTCGTGCAGAGAATGTAAAATATGTCTCCTTTACCTCACTTGTAAATTATATCTTTGTTCTAGTCCTTGAAAAGATAATGCCGTACATACTGAGTACATATTTCCTACATGTATGTTATCACTACCACAGTAATCAACTCCAAGTTTGATTTTGAATGGTGAGGATAAAGCTCACCCAAAACTATACACTAAGACATAGAATTAGCATACTCCCTGCATGGGGACCCCTTTCTCTGTGCCACCTTTCGGTTTCCAATCAAAATCTAGCCACCAGAAAATTGCAACGCTTTGATTTAGATGGAGTTGCTCAAGGGTATCTCTCGGGATTTGAATCTGGAATTTTCATTACAGTAGCCGATGACGATTAGCATGTCCCCCCCTTTGTACACACACGTGGTAATTAATATCAAAGTATAGTGGTGTATTCGTCGGTTATTACTCTAATACTAGAAATAGCTTGGGCTATACCCTGTGTATGTGATAGTAGAAATATAGACACGCACGTCTTGAATCATTGGTGTGAAAAATATTCTTGCAAAAAAAAGGAATTTTTTCTCCAAACCAACACCACTGCAAAAGGAAAGATATCTCGTAGGCGAAAGAGGTAAAACTTGGCGGATACTCGCAGTTCCTTAGGTTATCATAAGTCGCGAAATAATGTGCTTCTTAAGCGAAAATAATCCATGCGGCACGATTCCAAATTCAGGGGAATGTTCTCACGACACCCACCGCCGTTGCAGCTTATAGGTTTCAAAATGGAAGACCATGGTTATCTGGGATAAATTTCGATGGACTTCCCTGGAAATTTTCCAGAGGTTTTTAGAAAGCCAGGAAAGGGTAGTCTTGAGGTGAGAATATAGGAAATGGGTCAACGGGTGAACCTGGTTGACTGCAATGTTTTATGGAGTGACCATAACGCGAATGGTGAACCAGTTAGTACTGTCAAGAATATCTTATTGAAATCAAACAATTTGAAGTTGATCTAAATTTAAATAATATGGCTCAAAATTAACATTTATGTTATTATTAGGGCATTGCTTGTATATTACTCTTTTCATTTGATATTCAAAATGTGTATGTCATTGTTCAAAATGCCTTCCACACATAATCTTGTCAGAAAATATTTTCAATAAACAAGAAATATCTGTAACATTTTGATGATTAAGATAAAATACATTTATATATATGCGCCTGAAATTATCACAACATGCCATACTGCACAATCTAAAGCAAAGCTTAGCCTTTTGGGGTTTTAGAAAACAGTTCAGTCTGCACGTGGTAGTATTTTTTATTTTTAAATAATTTAGACACATAGCTTTGGTTGTGAGTCGTTTAATGTTTTGTTTGGTAGAATGGCTCTGTGCCTGATAAGAAATGAATTACTTCTTAGTTTAACTTTACATGAAAGTCACGGAATGCTAATTTTGCATTTAAAAAAATGCATATCGGTTATTTATCTCTTTTTTAATATTATTTATTTACGAGAAAGATACTTACATTATATGTTAAACTAGCTCGAGTGAGTTTATACCTGAGGCGCATTCAAATTTTCCATGGTCAATATAAATGTGGCTGTCGGTTTATATGATGAATCTCATAGAAATTTCTCCTAGATAAAATTATATTAAAATTCTTATTGGATGGAAAAAAGTAATGCTACAGAAATTACTCTTGGTAAAATCCTAATATATCTCACAATGATATTGGGTGTTTTTTCTATGGTTTTGGCAAAAGTATCAAGCCGAGAGTTTATGAGAACTGTCGTGAACAATAGCTCTAAGTACCAAATGTGGGCAACGCAGCTTCGAAGAGGATCGATTATGATGGGAAAAATTCGCCGCCGACGGTGGAAGGAGACATCTGAACTTACCGACCCATATGGAAAGCTCTCCTATCTCAAATCCTCTTTCAGGATGTTTACGAAAGATGGAAAAATCTTGTAATCGTCTTAGGAAAAAATTTCGTCAGCTTGACGGAAAATAATTCTTCTTAAGCTGATCGTGCGACTGCCACTAAAACGTATTTACTTTCTATAAACCAGGGAACTATTTTTTAAAAATATACATTTCTTTAAGCTAAAGAACATTGGTCATAGATAATTTTGCATTACTGCTAGGTGGAAAGGCTGAAACGTGGTGTGACGGTAGTCGTCTTATGGAATAGGTGAGTTCACAATTTACACTCGCTGCTTGTACTTTCTTTCTAATTTCAATAAGTATTGATAAGAAAGCATCTAGGAAAAAGACAAGTCTCATGCAATGGCATCCAGTAGATTAGTGAGTTTGAATATCACACATTATGGGCATGATATCCATAAATAGATAATAACTACTAATAATTGAAATATATCATAGGAAAAGTTTGAAGTAAGACAATGAAAGTACAAAAATAAATGTAAAAGAAAAAATTCTTAATTTTTTATCCGCCTTGGTCTACCATAATAGGACTCATGATTGAATGAAATGGTTGAATAAAGGTTGTGTGCATAAATATTTTACTGTAATTGAAGGTGTTTCAGTGTCTTGACGGGTAGGACTTAAAATATGATTGAAATCAAGTGTTTATCATATATTGACTAGAGAAAAAAATTGCTTAAACCTAATAATAGCATCAGCAGCTAAATTTTACTCTCAGAGCTCAGAAATATTCAGTTCTTTTAAAATGAAAGTAAACTAATTGACACAATGCTCTAGATTAAAATTGTTCAAATAATATTACAAACATTATTTTAATGTAATTTAAGAAAACTAAAAACCATATTACATGTTTAAATCACAATTACCATACATTATTATGATAGTGACTAAGTATAATGGGCATGTTTGTTTGGGTAACACTTTTGTTCAAAAATCATTGTTTAAAACCAATAAAAAATATTTTATGTATGGTTTTACTACTATTTTCAGCACAGATGTTTTCCATTTCACCCTTCCAAATGCATCTGAACGACATTCAGAGCAGCAGTACAGTTTCGGAATCTATTCATAAAAATACACTCCATCCGATAGAATAGCCACGCTAAGCGTGGTCATTGGTGGTTTTATTTCAGCAGGATCGTAGCGTCCCCTTCAAGATCAAGCTGGGGCAAACCGGGATGGCCGACATGACAAGTTCGCATGTCATCGCTCGGAGAACATGCAGATTCACGCCGGTCTCAAGTTTCGGGTGATACGCTTACCTCATCCTCCCTCTTTTCCTGGCCAAGTCGAAAGACTCGCTCAACAAACTTCCAGCGAAGTTTGGTGGCAGGCGTGCGTAAGGAAGGAGATATTCTGTATACATAAGGAAGGAAGATTGGGATAGAAGAGTCCAAGTAAAAGTTATTGATAAGAGCGGGGTGAAGAAAGAAGTATAGGGCGAGGAGGAGATGACAGGAAGAGAGAGGGAGAAAGATCGAGAGAGATAACAGGAGAGAACGCGGGGATAAAGAGGTTGCCGGGTATGGAGGGTAGGAGGATGGGCGGGAGAGGAGACCGATGGTGGGCACGGGGGTTTTGGGAGGCCGTCGGCGCTCGATTGATTAGCCGTGCATCGAAGAGCTTGGAGATAAGAGTTGAGCGTGATAGCGCCGTTTATGTGAGGTGAGGATTTGCCGGAGTGAGCAAGGCTGCTACAAGGACATAAAGTGCTTTTACGAGAGTCGGAAGGGGATTCTTTCCCTCCTTTTTTTTCAGGCGGTGCGGAGTGAGAGAAAGTGAGGGAGGCCAAAGCGGCTGCGGAGGGGGGGACGCAGGGGAGAAAGTAGGAGGAGTTAGGCTGGAAAAGTTGGCTTCCGCAGAGAGCGAGGACCAAATAGCGAGAGAAAGGGGGGATTGGATTGGGGGACCGGGGTGGAGGAAAGGGGTTTTTTTTGTGAGTGCGCGGGTGTTGGGAGCGCGGTATTTTTTCCCCCTTGAAGTGCGGCGGAAGCTCGTGGGGTGATGGAATACGGCGGAAAGGGGGAATTTTGTGGGAAAACCTGGGTGGTTGGAGGGAAAGAGGTCTGCACTGGGGGAAGGGTGGAGGTCGAATAGTGGAAGGGATGGAACAAGCAAGCACCAAACCTCCCGCCCACAAGCACACACACACACTCACATACAGGCAAGGGTTTGGATATATTGTATGTGGAAGAGGGAGGACGTGTGGAGAGGGCGGTGGTGGGAGAGGGTTGCTCGTGGGAGGGGAGGTCGATTTAGGGTGGTTTTTAGCGAGCCAGACGCTGCGGATCGAGTGATGAGGTTCCGAAATGCGGTGGTGTACGGGTTGTTATACACGCTCTGGATAAGGGATGAGTGGAGAGGGTTGATTGTGAGGCAACAGGGCAATGGGGCAGGTGAGGATAGCGAGATAAATAGTTGGCGTGGGAGAGGAAGGGAGGTGGAAAACGGTGGAAGGGGTGTGTACAGGGTTTTCTGCTCTTTCTGTCACCTGGATTGGCTACAAATATGTTTAACGGGTAAAAGGCGAAGTATCGGTCGGATGAGGGTCGGGTTGAGGCGAGAGATATAGGGAGGGGAAGGGAAGGGAGGGGTGGAGACCGAGGGGTCGGAGTGGGATAATCACGCCGGCCATGAAAGGTCCTCCTCTCACGGCTGTTGACATAATCGAAGTTGCGTGTGCTTTGGGAGCGAATTCGCCCGAAAAACTGAACATTCGCCACGGCACCGCATTGTTTCCGGAGGCACTCCCGACCCCTTTTCCAGGTAAGTGGACGATTTCAGAGTTTGGAGGGTGGCGAGGAAGAGTGTGGGCCCGAGAAACGTAAGCAGTGCGTCAACGATAATTGCGTCAATTATGTAGGAGTCCATTAGGTCATGTGGTTTTGTGTGAACACATTCCCCGAGCACCGTTCCTGCGTAAAAATATTTCTAGAGGATGTTTCTCGACACAGGAATATCCGCTCGTCATGTAATTTATATAAGAATCCCTTTGGATATGAAGTTTAAACAACCTCTCGTGGTAGACAGCGAATGGGCTGTGCTCTAAGGAGTCCATGGAAATTTGCTCCCCTTCCCTGGAAACTGTTATGGTTTCCGTGAACTAAATGACTTCTTCTAACTAAATTAAGTCCCCAACTTCACTTCTCAGAATTAGCTGGATCGTATTCAGAATAATTCATCAAAAACTACGCGAAAAGTAAAATGAAAATTTTGAAATGGCCTGCATGTAGTTGCCACTTAATTATTGAGGGTAAGCGGACCAAACCTGGGACATACATCTCATATATCGTTAGAGAGCAAGAAGTGAGCTGCTCTTTAAGATTAGCTAAATGAAAAAATTGATCAACGAGATTTTTAGAAAATTTTCACTCAATGATTCTTTTGAACACTGTCTACCAAATAAACGGAAATTCGAGCGCTGGTATTTTAGCGAAGCATTGAAATTGCTGGTCTTGGAGAGAAATGTGATTGAACAAAGTTATTTGAATGATGAGCCAAAAAATTTTGCCTGAAAATATTTTGTCTCCATAAAATTTGATCATTTTTCCATTTAACACATATACTTTGCTTTTCATTAGTCTCCTTGTTTTAATAGTATTTTAAATATATTTATATTTAATTATTTAAATTATGCAATATAATTTAGTACTAAGCATTATACTGCTTAGCAGGCTGAATAAATTGGCTCTCGTCATCTGAGGCCAAACACACGGATACTGAAATGCAATAAATATTTATAGTCATCGTATTACGCTCCCACCAAGACGAGGGGTAAAAATACTCGTAAACATATCAAAACACCATATTCATCATTGAGATAATTACTCCAAATAGCCACCCTACTTACTCTCTTTCTCTCTCAAATACATCCAGTCTTGAGGGTTGATTTACGCTCCAGTGATATGAATTCCAAATTTTGCAACTACATCTCATCCTTGCTCGTCCTCCATTTCGGCTGACTCGACTCTCTGGAAAATCCCCTCGACTCCATCGCAGTCAACCCTTTAAGGGGTCTCTTGCCCTTTTCATCTCTTGCTTACCGTCCCGACCTCGAGGGCCAGCCTCTCGCCAACCGTTCCCTCTCTCTCTTTCTTTCTCTCACACGCCCGTTCACCCACTCCTTTCATCAAATTACACTATCCCTTTATTTCACCTCTCGAGACGATGACTCTTCGAATTTACTTCCGCCATCCCTCAATCACATTAATCAAACGCAACCGCCGCTCACCCTAAAAAAAGAAAAATAAAAGTCCCCAACAAATAACCACTCCAATCGTCATACTCTATATTTTGGTGTGCTTATGCACGTGCGTGCATACACGCAAATTCCTTTCACTCCTGTTTTTACAAGCGCAATCAATTTGACCTACGTTTTGCCAGCACACCCGCGTAGAATGACGTCGGTAGTTTCTCATTTTAATTTCTACAAATTAATTGAAAAGCCGGAGTGGGTCCCGCCAACGCTAACGCTCATCTCCTCCTACTCTCTCTCTCTCTCTCCTCCTGGACCTCCATCCGCTCGCCATGATTATTTTCCACCGCGATCCTCCCCCTTCTATCCCATCCATCCCCGTTACCCTTTTCCTACCCCCGTCCTTCTTCGGCCCCTCCCTGCTCCTCTCCCCCTCATTCCCACTGCTGCACCCCCTCCCCCAACACGGTGCGGCATCAGAGCGGCACGTCATGCTGACAGTACCAGCGCTCGCAGCTGCTTTTCCTCACTTCTCCAGAAGAATAGAGTTCTTCCGTTTTCCCCCGCAAAAATGTACAGAGAACACCCTCGCAGACAACACAATCTTTTTTTCTACTGATTTATTTATAAAATTATTGCGTCGGTGTTCCTGCTACCTTTCATGGTGATCTATTTTTTTCTCCTCTCTTCTTGAAGCTTTTCATTTCCCACTGCACATGCGATGATAATTTTTCTTCTCATTCTCACCTGTACGGTGAAGATGTGGGTGGTAAGTAACTAGAAGGATAGGTTTCCAAGAAAGCTACTAATATTTCTTTATTAATGAAAAAAAGGTTAATTATCTATTTTAGTTTCCAATTAAATTTACTCTTAAGTAGCTCAAGGGTAGGTCAGGGCTGTATTGAATTATAAATATTGATAACATCGGTGAAAATCATTTTCAGTCCTTCTCATGTCAACTCAAATGGGTTTAAAACAAATGTTCTTGAGCCACAATAAATAAATTGTAAAATACCTATTCATGAAGTACGTAAAATATTAAATATAATGTTCTCGCCTTTTGAATTTTCTGGAGGTAACACGTCCTAAGACTTCCACTATTCGGAGTATCATATATTTTCTTGTTACTCCTTGCTCATATAAATTCCAGGCTTATTCCTCATTACTTCAAAGAAAATTATAAGATATAAAGGTTTCTATTTCTGCCTATAACGAGTGAAAATTCAAAACAGGTGAAATGCTGAATGGAAAGGGTATATTTCAGTGCTCTTAGAAATACAAATTTCTTTCAATTTGTTTGGTCTTTCAAAAGCTACGGCTGGATTTTTTTATTGGTATTTTGCGATGAAATAGCTTGAAGATATCAAGATTGATCTAAAATGCACTGAAATACAGTGACATAAATGTCTTTCAATCGTAAGAAAAACTTAAATGTGGGTTTTAAGTTCTGGACGTTATTTGTTTTATGTTATATATCCTCAACTCGAGGTTTTATTCAAAATGAAACAGAAACATAACACCTATCACCAGGATTTCATAAAAAAAGCATTACTTAAAGAACATGAAAATACAGTTTGCATCCTTCTAAAAATATTTTCTTGAGACTGCTTTCCGATTCATTCATAGGTCATAAGGATTTTCCTCCTCCAGCATCGTTCAGAATCAATTCGATGGTTAAAAATAAAAAGAGACGTTTCAGGCATGATATGGTGGAATATCATGATTAATTAAAAATAGCAATTTTCCACAAAAATTGTGGAAAATTTTTTGTGGAAAATTGCTATTTTTAATCAATTCGATGATGTCACATAATAATTTTAAAATCGATTCAATTTTCTAACAATAGTTTTAGGGTGATCTCGCTGATTAATGTAGTGTAGTGATAGCTTTCTAGAAAACGATGAACTTGTAATGATGTGTTTTAAATAGGCTACATGCTATCTGGAAACAGCAAAATGCAAATAAATCGTTCTCTTAGGCATGCCCGTGGACTCACCACTCCACGTGCCTTGCGAGCTCTAATTTCAGTGAGCATCGTAAAAGAGCACTAGCGGTAATTTGATAGCGTCAGTCTTTTGCAACGACCACATTTTCGACGCAGCGGAGACCTTAAAAGAAAGAGTCTAATAGTGTCGAAAACAGGAATCCCTGGACCGCCTGCGTGAGAGGCAGCGTCAGAAAAGGTCTGCAGACCGCTGTTCTCTCTGGATGTTAAATTTTAAACCCGGTTTTCGTACAACTCTCCCTTCTCTACCTCTTTTGTGCGAGCTCCAAAATCCAGTTGGGTGGAAAGGGGAGAGGTCAGCAGCTCAGAGTCGTCACTAGATGCTTTGAAATTTTAAGATTTAACCTTAAAACCTTGCGCTTAGCCTGAGACAATGGACGGCAGCCGGCGAGAAGAGAATGTTTGCCTTCCCCTGGACCAAGGGCGAGATCTCAAGGCCGGAATCCGAGAGCACACCTCGAATCCCGTTTGAGTCCATTTTCCACTTATACTCGGCTTTTATCACTGGCTGGCATTTCATTCGGAAATTGTTTCTCTTCCAGAATGGGATTTCTTTTTGAAAGGCTCCCACAACGACCCTTATCTCTAGCGCAAACCCTCCTCCTCCTCCTACCCCCTTATTTCTGCGCCGCCATTCACCCTCATTTTTTATCCTATACCCCCCTCCTCCTACGCCCATCTCTTACACCCATTCTTTACACCCCTCCACTTCACACGCCCTCCCAACTCCTTTCACCCGGAGACCCTCACCGACGCTGTCCACCAACACAATACGTGTACCCCAATACATTCGTTCTCTGGCTATCAGTCTCCTTTTCCTTCTCATTCCTCAATCCCACCAGTCATTTCACCGCCATTGAAACCACGAATGTTTGGATAGTTCAGGCTGGTCATCGAGTGGTCGTTAAAGTTATAATGGCACAACAAAAACCGAAGCCCCGGCGAAGATAATGTGGGAAGCGATCGGGGAAATTTCAAAGTGGGTGGTTATGCAATGTATCTCGGTTGAGGTATTTTCACATCCATTTCATGGAATTCCAAACAACTCTCCAATCAAATTACTTGACAAAGTCTAATCATAGTGGTCCTCCTGTGAAATGAGGTGCTGCGAATCGAAGTTCATAACTATAAGACTCCAAGGTGTCACAGATGCAATGGCTCATGATTCCGGTATACAGTAATTAACTAATAAAATATAGCAAAGAGGAATTTAGGAAAAGTGCGACATGTATTTGATGGTTTCTGGCTCAACTTTGTAGTAGTTCATATTCATGGAATGAAGAATACAATGTATTTTTTCACCGTTCTTCATTTAGGCGTCATAACCAGGTACGGTACCTGATGATGGTGCATAATCGTTGAAACAAGTTGTACCTAAATACAGAACACTGGAAAAAACCATTTTGTTTTTCATTCCACTAAAGTACAAAAGTTGATAAATTAAACTAACACTAACATTTTGTCTTTCTCTTACATTTGGATTATACCGGTGCGTTGTTTTGTGGCACATCTTCTATAATTGTACCTTCAAATTGGGTAAATGCTAAAATATATTTCATACCTCATTTGACAAATCATTTCACTCCGCGTATCACTTTGATCCATATCGGGAGAGAACGATGGAAATTCCCTTTGCCAAGAATTAAAATCAAATGTATCTCCTAGAAAATGTTTTCGTAGTATCCGACTGCGTAATGAAATATTTTTAAGATTCAATTTTTCGTTCTCTTTAAAAAGAATGTCATGAGGAGCTGACAAAAGTCCATATTATTTTTTACCCTTAATTCCCTTCATTAGGAGGACGTTGATAATTTCTTAACATATTTATTTTTTTAATTAAGTAGTATGCTATTACTTATCGGTGGTTAGGTCACGCTTATTACCTTTGCTAACCAATTCCGGACAAAGTGCCAGGAGTTATACAAGAATCGATAAAATGAAGAAAACTACACATCTACTGCTATTAAAAAAATGTTATTCCACATCTCTGAACAGAATGGGTATATGATCCACGGGTGCACGCAATGAGATTATGGTAACCCGCGGCTGAAGCTGAAATATAACAAACCAAACGGTGAAGGTACCAAACGGTGAAGGTACCATCAGGCTGAGGTACCATAAAAGTCCACTCGAGACCAGGTTTATGGTTTGTATCAATGCAGAACATATCGCATCGGCGTGTACGATACTCTTCGAAGAAGTTTTTTATATTACGACTTAGGTTTCATTACAGAGTAATTTCTTCAGATCATCGAAACATACGTCGTGATAAAAAAATTCTATGTGTAAAAGCAAAGTGTTTTCTTTCATCATGAAGGATTTCCACCATGCTACGCCTGAAACTGTGCAATTTGAAAGTAGTGGTTAATGAAGTGTCCCTTTAAAATCTTACCATACATATACGAGATTTTCACTAGATCTTGCGATGCAAACAATAATTTAGCTTTGACTTTCATCTCCATCCGTAGTGCCAGTAAGATTCATTCGTCGAGCAGCAGTAAATTTTCTCAATGACCATCGTTAGGAACTCGACTACGAAAATCTGTGAGGCTGGGTAGCAATATACCGGCAGAATTTGATAATCCTGAATTGCGTGGTCAACTTTTTAGCCTTTCAATGGCCTCTGAGAATCTGGAAAAGAGTACTGCTCAGCCCGAATAGCATTTTCCAGCTCTTTCCAGCAGTTTCTTTTCCGTATAGTACGCCGAATTTGAAATGTTTTAACTGATACAGCGATTCTCCCATAATATTTTTCCAAGCAGTGTCTTGGACCCAAAAGCACGGGTCTAAACCAAAAATGCCTTGAGTGCCTCTTTGACCGAACAATTTGGCAGTTATGCTACATCTTTATTCACAAAACAATCTACATACACGTATACTGATTCGGTCATAAAATCTACCAAAAGGAGGAAGAAAAGTGACATCAGTATTTGTCGCAAACTTAGAGCAATTGAGTCATAATTGAGGACTTTTGGAATTTCAACAGTTGGCAATGGAAATATATTTTAAATAATTTCAACATGTTATTATATACATTATCTATAAATGTACATTCAGACTTCGGTTAATTCTCAATATATGCGTATTGTGATATATATGTCACGTAATTTGCCGCAGCGTGCATTTTTCGTGTTGATGCTTATCCGCTATTTTAACCTGAATGATAACTCTCATATTAGAAGACAAATACGCAAGCAACATTTCTACCGCTATTATATCTCGTTGTTTCATCTCTTTTTTGCTCTCTCAATAACTCTCTCCTTACAATGGAACAATTTGCTTGGAATTTACCACTCCCTCCTTTGTTAAGTCACAGCAAAATATATGTATTCGTCAATATTTATACTTTTCATTAGCACAAAAAGTAATAATGAGATATAAAATTTTTAAAAATTAAGGGAATTTGTTAAATTACGGTTGAAATAGTTCCCTGAGAATATGTTCAAAGCATTCGGGATCCTAAGCAGCACCTCTGAATCGAACAAAATGTGGAGGAAAACTGAGGCAATCGTTAAAAATCGTTATAATTGAAAATGAAGCGCTTATTTATTATTAACATTAAATTATTAGAAAACCTATTATGGGATCATCTCGAGGGACAACAATAAAATTCACAATGTAGTTAACTGCACACAATACAAATCCCCTGGATTAAAGCCGGATTATAAGGATTATTTGTTATTCAAAATTAGGTAAATAAATGCGAATACAATGAGAAACCCCTAGGGAAATCGACTCGCGCAAAAAGCAATTGGTGGTATTTATTTTGCCGTACCAAACTTCTGGTCACCTCTGTAAAAATCAAAAAGTGAAAATTTTCAAGTTACTTGGAAATATAAATAAACGTCTGAGCCCTAAAATCCACGATGCGGTTGCCAGTACCCTTCATGGCTGATTGTCCTACCCCTCATTCCGCGTGTCTCCTTGGGGTAGACGTGGCATCCCTTCAACTCCCTAGTTCCTGTATCCCCCTTGGTTCCCTATTAGCGTCCTCTCCTAAAATATTTTTCCGTCCGAAATTTTAACTCTCTCTTGACTCCTGTCTCGACGCCCTCTTCACTTAATGCTACAGCAGTCTAAAAGTTCATTTATAACTCCTTTTACCAAACTCTTTTAACGACTTCTAGTTACTTGAAAGCCTCTAACTCTTAAGTTTCTATGAACAAATCTGATCTTTTTCTTGGTTATAAGGCACGTCATTATTTTAAATACTGAATAACAATTTTTTTAGCCGATTTTCGAATTAATACAGCATACTGAGGTGATGAAATATTAAACAACTCTAAGGCGCAAGCCTTCTCCACCATGAAATACTGCCTTATCTTGGGTGGGAGGGCTCGTGTGTTCTGATAACCCTTACACTGGGAATCTGGCTCATTCAGGGGCTAGTACACTGGCTTCCCACCCAGAGGATACAGGACTCGAATGCCGATGCTAGCACGATTTATCAGGGATGATCCGAGCCCTACATGTATGCTTATTGAAATGTTTTTCAAGTGTAGTACAACGTTAGTCGGATGGGACATTAAAATGTGGATTCCTTGGCACCTTTCGCAAAAAGAAGGTTAACTCGACGACTTTTTCTCTCCACCCTTAATTTATTCCCTAAACATTCTACCTTTCTCAAATCACCGACCTATCCTTTGTCAGTTGTCAGTCCTATCACCAAATAACTACAAGTATTACGTATTTACCCCTACAGCTGAGCTGGCATGAGCAATGATAATTGCTACAGGTGTTTTTACTAGGTAACCGACACCTGCAATTTAGTGAAAACATTGATTTGAAGGAAATTTTTTTAATGATTCTATTGAGGAACAAAAAAAAGAAATACTAGGCACGATAGAGGAAAGAAGAAATTTTTGTGAAAATTTCAAAGAAAGATGCCAAGGGGATACGCGAGATGGTGAGAGGTGGTGGATTGTTGAAGACTGTGATGCAGAGGGAATCGTAATGGGTACGCGGGGAAGAAAGAGCAAAGAATTAATTAAGGTAAAATGAAGGGAGGTTCACAAGATGTAGAGTTGAAAATATTTTATTGCGCGGTTTGATTTTTGGTTATTAAGTATTATGTATTGGGGTATAGCAGCGATTATTCCCTGAACCCATAGGAAAACTAAAGTATCCAATAGACTACTATTAATAATAGCAATAGTCAGCTACCGTTGTGTTTCTCCTTAAATTTTACCTATCGCTTTCTTAATTTCAAGATGATAGTTGGGACGCATTAGAAGCCACAGTTTTGACACATGATGATTAGTGCTACAAGTAAAAGAGTAAGTGAGGAGCAACAATGGTAACCACAGGATTGTATTGAGCAGCACTAGCCACAGGGGAGGTCACATCTATTTACGGGCTCTTATGGATGAGCTGGAGACGGCAAAGGAAAACAACCACATTATATCCCGAAAAACTGTAGCCAACCACCTTTTACATCCGATTTTTTTACTATTTTTCGTGGAAAAATATCACAGAGATAAAATGATATCATTTATAATATTTGCATCCACGATTTAGAACAACTGAAGAATGTTTTTTCGCCATGGGTGACAAGCATTTAAAGATTGGAGCATGGATTGTTAGATTGTTTCGGGCACTTGGAAGACTGGATACTCTAAAATTTATTTGCAAATAATGGCCTCAGATTTTGGGGTAAAATGAATGAATGAAGATTGTCGGTGAAATGAATGAGGAATGAGACTTCATGGGTGGCAGTTTAAAGGCAATAAGCACTGGAAGGTGAATCATAATCCAGGAACAAAAAACATCTGCAGAGAGTGCCGATTGTAGTAACACTCACATTGTAAATTGTTTAAGCTTTCGGCCTTTAAGTGTTACTATTTTATTTGTGTTCTATTGTGCCATCCAAATATTATAGTGCTCGTGTGAGTGTTTTTGTATATCCGATATATATATATATATATATATATATATATATATATATATATATATATATATATATATTAAAATTAGATAAGAATGTGTAATTATCCCGAGAAACCAATATTCAAGACGAATATTTGGTTAAAACGAAAACAACTGTCGGAAAATAAAAAATTAGAAAACAATGATGGATAATTAAAAATTTTGAAATTCTACAAGCTATACAAATAAGTAGCAGTAGTAAACGTTTTCAACTCATCGCAAAAGAACATTTGTGAAAAATTACGGAGGCCGAGAAAATGGTTTCCATTTAAATACCGACTGGTGAAGCAAGACATTCAGTAAGCAAGCAATAAAGGAAAGAGCTACCTTGGTTCAGATATTTTGACAGTGAAGAGCCCTTAATGATGATGTAGTGACAGGGTAACTTCAAGAAGCTTGAGAAAAAATAAAGAACTTTGGCGCTAAGTGGGAAACAAAAAAGATCAAATTCGAAACTCAAAAAAAACTCAAGGAAAGAAAGAAACACCCTAAAAAAAGTCTTTGGAAGAGACTTCGGAAAAACGTGTCCATATAGATTCAGCAGAGAAAATCAGACTAAATATTAAAACTGTAATAATTGAATCAGCATAGAAAGTTATTGGTGGAAGGAAAACTGTCATGAAAATGCCCACTTTTACGATGAAACCATGGAAATGGTTGAAGATGTGATATATTGCGAAAACTCGATATATATATATATATATATATATATATATATATATATATATATATATATATATATTATATTATATATATATATATTATATATACATACTTGGGGCAAAATTCATGGCCGCAGTTAAGAACGTGCGCGTAAATAAATCCCTCGGAATAGAACTTACTACCTCCGGATTTATTTTAATAAGCCGGAGAGAGCCGGAACCATTGGTTCAAAACAATCAACGAAGTATAATAAATAGAAAAAATACGGATAAGCTAAAAGGAAGGATATAATTGTTCTATTTCCAAAAATAAAACAAGCAGGTGGATTTAAAAAATTTCGCTCTGTTATGCGTTATGTTTGCGCCAATTATTTTTTGACAAGAATGATCTACAGAAAAATAGAAGGAAAACCTGAGGATTCTCAGACGATGAAAAGTCTGAGTTCACGGAAATTAAGGGGCACGAGTCAAAGGTTATTATGAGCCCAGGAAAGCTTTTATAAACAATATCTACATCTATCTGGTAATATCTTGAAAGTCAATCCCATGGTGTGGAATTCCACGCCATTCAAGCGCTTCCTAGCCTAGAAAAACACAGATTACAGAAAAGAGAATGAGAAATAATTATCTGGCAGGCACTTCATTCTTGGGTTTTGAATAAAAAGATGACATTATCTTGTATGTAATGAAATGACATCGATTCAGAACGATAAGAGTGTAGCCTAATGGCCAGAGAATAATTCATTAGGTCCGATTATACTAGATTAATGTCTAATACGGATTTATTAGCGCAAAAGCTTGAAGCAAGAATGTTAAAAAGATCTTGTTAACTATTAAAGATGTTAACCAATATGCTCGTTGTGTCAATCGTGAGTACCATAGATTCAATCAAATAAATGGCCGCAAAAATGCCTATCCGTGGGTAAAAATCAGATAACTGGTAGACAAAGGGAGGGCTCTTGTGAGTTTGGGAAGGGTGAAGACTGTGTAATACACATAAAAAGTAGAAGTAACGTAGGTATTCAACTTAGCTAACGAACGTAGTTTGAAAAACGCATAGTAATTTTCCACACTGATTTATCGTTCAGTTGAATGGATTTTGAGTTGAATTTTTCAAACTTGATAATCAATCAATCTAAACAGTGCAAACATATTATGTTTTTTGTAAGAACACCTGAAGCAATTTCATCACCCACAAGGTTTCAAATCATCCTTCTCAGACCTGTAAAATTCCTATATTTCGCTCGATGCTCCATCACATCAATGCTGTTCCCTTATCTGCGGATAAACTTTTTAGGATAAACTAATTTTATTCAGGGAATTATTTCCCGCAATGTTCACAGTGAAAAACTCGGAGACTAGCTATTATCTCAAAACTATCGAAAACAAACTCCACACAACTCAACTCACTTTTTCTGACAGCCTTTACTCAACCAAACTAGTTACGTGAACTTCTGAAGAGTGTTCAAAAAGTAACGGGAAATTTGTGATTTTGTATATTAGTATATAGCGGACGGCAAGGCCCCGTGTGACTTGTTTTCTATTTCCAAAAATAAAGATAACCGTAAAGGGTCGTCGTTCTACAAGCATAGATGATATGAAAAACACGTTGCTGAGAGAGCTATACTAAAGATCGAGTTTCAGAAGTGTTTTGAGGATTGGAATAAGTGCTGGTATTAATGATGTAATATCTAATCGGGATTGCTTCGTATATCATATTGGGGATATCATTGATAAAGAAGAATAAATAAAATTCTTTCCAAATAATTCTTATTCCCGTATTTTATTGAGCATATCTTGTACGTTACGAAACTTACGAAATATTTACGGAGAAAATCTCAAACAACGTCAATTTCAACGTCAGTTTTCATAAACTGTTGACTAGATCTATGTAGCAATCTGGAAAAAAGATATTTATTTTTATTGAAATATAAAACTGAAAATTGGGTTATCTTACATTTGCCAAAATTTAAAACTGTGTTAGAGCCGAACTTCGGAAAATTATTAATGCTTTAAATAATATTATACCTCTGCCTTTGCTAAGCATGTGGAATGTTAGGAAGGATTTTAGTTCAGTGATGAAAGTATTGGTCATGTCAAACGGGTTGAATTTCTAATATCTGTTGGTTCGCGTAAAATTTCCCCATACTTCTGCTTGTGGTCTCACCAACCAATGCAACGTAGAGTTAGATTTCTTCCGTATGTGCTGCTATTAAACCAAACCGAAATTATTTTTCCAGTAGACTACGAAGTTTCAAATAAATGACAAAGCAAATGGCGCAGATCAAATGACTTCAATATTTTGAAAATACTTCAGGTGAGTCCTCGGAGGTGTAATAATTTTCAGGGATGGATAAAAACAATCGTTGTGAGAAGATGACAAAAATACTTATATAATTTCAGGATTCGACAACAGTTCGCTGTTGGCACCCTTCTTTATAAAATATTATATCACCACCAAAGAAGAACTTAAAATAAGATAAAGTATTAGAAAAAATAGAGGCACAAAGAGTGTGGCTAGTTCGTTGTTTACTGACGGCGTGATATGAAACCTGATGTTGATGCACCTGCACGTGACGATGTTTCTAATAGGCACAGTTTCCAAGTTCGATGAAGGCAGCATCGCATACCCTTCCTCGAACTTAACCATATTCCTCCTCCTCCCTCGCTCTCCTTTCACCCTTCGCAACTCGCCTCCCTTTCCCTCCCCTTTCCACCATTCCCTTCTCCAGTTTTCCACTTCTTTCTCCTCGCTCCGATGTCTCATCTCCCTCTTCTTCTCCTTTTTCCCTCCACTCAAAGAAAAACCGAATTCTAATTAAGCCCCTCTCCTTCTTCCACTCACTCTTTCGTCGGGTGAGAGGGGTAGTGGGGCCGGGGCCGACCGACATGGAGATCCACCCCCCTCGAATTCCTCCCCTGCTAATCCCCGAATGCCCCTTACCACCCCACTTCCACCCCTCCACTCCACTCCTGCTTTCGCCCTACCTCCCTTTTCGTTCCACCTCTGACATCGAAATTCTCACCCTTTGCCTCGCCCTCTCCCCCAGCGCAACTAACCCTTCCCGTCTCTTCATCTTTCGCAAATCCCTCCTCAATTTTTTTCTCCACCATCCACTTCATACTTACGTGTTCCTGGAATCCATTTCTCAAAACGGGATCAGATTGGCGTGGTGCGTTAGCGTCGCTGAAACTACCTACCACCCACGTAGAGGACCTGGCTGCGATTCCAGGAAGCGTTGAATTTTTTTCAATTCATTCTTATTTTCTCAAAGCCTGTGTCTTAAGTCAAATTTAACCGTCGATTGGGGAGCGCGTTCAACCATGTGACCTTTGAGACCTCTTCATTGAAAAGCGAATTTTCGACCACGGATCTTTCGCGAGTGTATTTCTTCAAAACATTCGCCATTACGACGTAGAAGAAAGCCTAGATTGGAATTAAAGAAAGGACACTGCTATCTGTGAAAAAATTTATATTTTAAGACTTATAAAAAACTAACTTGCGTCATGGAATTTTCACCTTTACACCATGCTTGCAAACATACAGGTTTGATTTCCGAGAATATGCTGTTATTTTCATATGTTTATTTTGAACCATAGCATTTTTATTTTCCAAGGAGATACTTGGGTGGTGGATAAAAAACACATGGGTGGGTTACGAGTGTATTAAGATATTTTGCAATGCTCATCACCTTCTACCGATTATTCTTAATATTGTAACCGTAAAACAAGTTTTAAAGGAGAGAGTATTACGGTTCACAATATTGCCCTTGAGAATAAATATGCATAACAATAAGCCGCTAAAAATATTTAACCTAAATATACCCTTGACTGTTTAAGACAGAGAATTTATGGAAAACAGTTCTCATATAAATCAACACCAAAATAGCTAAAAAGAGACGTTTCAGTGATGATGTAGTAACATTGAAACCGGTCGCATTAAACTTTATTTTTGTGGAAAATTGCTATTTTTAATTAACCAAAATAGCTTTTTTTTCACATTGAGATGAATTAATCGCAGAATTAACTCTAAACACTGTGAATAAACCTTCTCAAGAAATGATTCCTGGAACTAGTGAATTTTCAAAAGATCGTGCATATTTTATATTAGAATTTATTCCTCGTAGTTATTCCTTGCCTTATAAGTTTCAACTCTCCATTTATACTACTTTATTAAAATACTATTCTTTTCACATAGTAATTTTTCAGCTGTTAAATATATTTTTACGCTCTTAAATACATATTCTTTTAACATAATCCGAATGGTTTTACACTGCAATGGGAAAATTAAAAATGGAACTGCTGCCCAAAAGTAAATTACAACTGGAATTTTAAATGTAAAACTGCATGACTTTCCATTTGCTAACAATTTACTATAATCATGCAAGTAAAAATACGTCTCCTTTATATGCCTCTAGATACTTAGGATTTGCCCTAAAATAAATCCTGAAATACTAAGAGTCCAGTTCATCGAGAGGTCCCACGTACCCCTTTCTCCGAGACAGTTCTCCAATAGACGCAAGTCAAGATAAATATCGATGGTTTCAAGTTTCACTCCGTCAAATGCTGTAACAAGCCATATAAATTCCCGCCTCGCATCCCTTTCGCCGAGACAGCTCCGTCTAAACTATGAGCCAGGTTTCACCCGTCACGTCATCCTCAGGTACCCGTTATGATTATTCCAGGCCCATCGAAGGTGCCGCAACCACCGACAAACCGTGGGTGGAAAGATTCTCTGAAATGGTTTCGGATAAATAAAAGTAGTAAAAAATTAAATTCCTGTCACCATTTCCATCATATCTCACTCTCACCCTCAATCTCTCTCTCTCCCTCCGTTGTGATTTCCCCGCGATCCAAGAAAAAAAGAACTCCCCTTCTTTCCCCTAAGACGAAGGAGACGACAAAGTAAACCTTTATTCCCGCCCCGCAAATACTCAAGCACTATTCCACAGCCCTCCACACGCCTCTGTACCTCTTAACTCACAAACCCCTCATCCCCCATGATTCCTATCTATTTCCTTTCAGCGACTATTCCCACACACTCCTCCTTCCGCACCCACGCCCACTTCACCTCCCTCTATCATTCCCTATCCCCTAGAGGCCACCCCCACTCCACCTCCTTGTCACCCTCTTCCCTCCTCCTCCTGCCCTACACACCATTCGCTTCACTCCCACTTCCCCCGCCCCACCCGCTCCCGGAACATTAATCTCAACCCCTCTCCGCTGACTTTTCATTTTCTTTCCCTGCTTCATATTTATCCACAGAAGTCACAGAATTGTCGAAGGAGGCCGATTGCCAGCGTTCCGTCGCCGATATTGTTTTCCCCGCTGGATTTCAATCGAGTTTTTTTTTTAATTATACACATAATATATTTGCGCTCAAGAGGCAGGTGGATACGGATCAGATACCCCAAGAAGGGAAAACAAACAAATACTGAGTATAAGGTAGCTCCAATATTTTCTCTGCCATCCACTAAAGAAATTATTTCGACAAAAAGACAACGCTCCAATACATATTACGCGGCGAAATCCGGCGCGCATCAGTTTGGGTTTTATTATTCCCATTTCAGCATACCTGAAAAACGGAATGTATCGAGTTCCCACAACAAAGTATGATTAGAATGGGGAAAGAGGAGTAGTTTAAGAGTCAGAGAGAGAGAGAGAGATATTTCCTTTGCGCACCGCCTATTGCCTCGAAAAGGAAATGAGGTAATTCTCCGAATTCTTTTATTATGCCTACATTTTCTGCCACATTTTCTCCGTTGCAAATTCGTCTTTTCCACTCTTTAGACAAGACCTCTACCCGCGTTTAAATGAGAACAACGAGTTGCCTCAACTTCACTTTATCCTTTCTAAACCCTCCAGGATCCACCAGGCCATGTGAACACTCTTTCTCTCGTCTTTTTGTTTATTTTACACTCATATCTTATGCTATTTGCTCCTCAATGGAGGAGAAATTTTCAGGCCACCGGATAAAGAGAGTGAACCCATCAAACGGGATCCTTCGCAATTGGATTTAACCCGCAAAGACCATCTTCTCTGAATAAAATTTGATGTCCTTCTTTTACGCACTTAAATTATATTTTCGTTATTCTTATCATAGAATTTACATCTCATTGAAAAAACACTAACGTATCGCTATCGCCGAATATTTTTCTTCCCACCACTAAAAGAGCACTTTACTTAGGCTAAGCAGAATTTTTCCATTACGGAAAAAATGGAGGCCACATGATAAAATCCACTCTATGAAATTACTTTTACGACTATGGTTCTCACGCATTCATCGTAATCGAGTTATTTTTCAATACGCAGTACCATCATCTATCTTCGCCCTATCTATTGCGCTCTGGCTTCCACGATGCATCCATACAATTATTTTCAGCCGCATAAGGAGGCAAGTTTATGCAGTGTGGACATGACCCTCTATGACATCCCGGAATGGAGTATTAGGAGCACCCGTTCTGGCACGCGACCTAATTGTCTCTTTTTCGTTTCACTCTAAACACGGAAACAAAAACGAGCGTTTTCTCTGCTTTTCGTCAGCCGTCTTCGCTCGTGACAGTGGGTGGGGGATACTGAGGTTGTTTTGGAGGAGGGGGGATAATAGGAAAAGAGTATGGGTGCGGGATTTGTGTAGCCCCCAGGGGAATGTTTGCTTTTTGTAAATTTTTGTCTTTTCGCGACGCCAATAAAATTTCCTCCTCCGCCACTTCCCCATCTTCTGCCTTCTTCCTAGGTTTCACTCCATCCCTAAGTCTCCCCACCTAACCTCACTTTTCACCCCCTCATACTCACCCGTCAACCCTCAGCTACTTCCGCGACCTCGATCTCCCCATTCCCCCTCTACACCCGCTCACTCTCACCGCCGACATCCTTCCCTTTGACTCTGCCGCCTCTCGGAAAACTCTCGACTACGTTTCCCCCACCAATTTTACTCATCCCATCATCTCCCTCCCTCCCCCTCCCTCCCCCCCCAAAAGAGCACTCCACGCCGCTATCTCCGCCTCTTCCTCCCCCCGCTCCGCCCTCCCTTTTTAACCGTGCCGAAATCCACCAAACCGCCACCACCCCCTCCCCTCCCTCCGGCCACACCGACTCATTCCACTTCCAAAACGCCCTGCTCTTCGGCAACTACATCCACTCCGCATTGCTTACCGAGCCTATCCCGTCCTTCCTTCCCATTTTCAATTTTCCTATCCGTTTCCCCTCGCTTCCTTTAACTCCAACCGGCCTCCTGCCAAAACGTCATCCCCTCCTCCTTTAGAATTTCCTTTATGGCACCATCGCAAGGAGCTTTGTGATAGAGATTATGAACATTGAGAAAAATAGCAACACATAAGAGTACACATCATTTACACCAATAAATGGGCCTGCAAGCCACAAAGAGGAGGCGTTTATTTTGATGGAAAAATCTCGCCTTCCAGATGAATGTTAGATTAACCAAAAAAATAACCGCTATTTAGATAGCCAAGGGGGTTATGGTTTTAATAATTATTTTTGGTTATGATGCTAATCGTGGACACCGAAAGTTTCAGAATTGAAAAGTTACAGATTTGTTCCGAATGCCGAGAAAGTTTCCGTGGATTCAAACTTCGGTGCTGAAATTAAATTGGAACGGTGAGGAATGTGTTTTGAATTTAATCATTTTATGGCTGAATGTTTCCATGATAATCGTAAGTTTTTTCTGCGCCAATGAGTGTTTTGTTAAATGAATAATTGTACAATATTTCGCCTAAACTTCGATTTGTATATGCGTAATTTTTATTAAATAAAGTAACAGGAATTCATCAAATTATGAAAATATAATCACAGAAGAAAAAGTAAAATGAAGATCAGCATCTTAATAAAACAATGCGTATTTATCCTTAAAAAAATCGCACACCAAACATTTTACACTTTTATGAAATTTCACAATTTATAAAATTCCAGAATGAAGCATGGTCAGGTCCAATAATTTTATTTGCATCATAATTAAATGTCTAATGCTTAACTGCTGGGGATTTCATTAACATGGAAGAAACAATACTCACGTGACCTAGATGTTGAGACCCAATTCGTGATAATAATAATAATCTATGAACGGAATTCAGTTTTATCACTAATTCCTTATTATATGCTACATACAGAATGTGTGAGCCTCCTTATGGACTACAACCGCGAAGTGGAACGGCTTGTGCATTATATCGTTCACTAGAGCTGCGTTAGCGCAAACACTAATTATTGCTCCTGGAAGAGTCACCCGTTCAAAGGGTAGGAGCCAGACCGAAGATTGCCCTCACAGCTTCTGTCCCTCAGTCAGACAGCAGTAAAAGGCGTCTGACCCCAGTCGCGTAGTCATTTCAGCAACGGTGTCACTTCAACAATTCTATTGAGAAAGGCAACGGGAAATCATCTCAATTATTTACCCAAAATAGCAACATTGGGCATGAGGCTTTATCCATCTAAAACCTACCTTTACCGGTGTACAGCCTAATAGTAATAATAATAACATGTGTGAGAAACGTGACTAAAGAGTGATAAAGTCTGGCGAGATGAATACGAAATTGAATACCAGATGTTTTATGGAAATTACACTATTTACAACGTCTAATGGGACCATGCATCAATATGTATCGCTCATCGCTAGTTCTCTATACTCTAATCTCTTCACATTCCTTCCTCTAAGATGGGAAGGCATTGGCTGAGGAAAAGGCCCTGGTTTTTACCCAACCCTAACGCCCTTCACCTTCCCACTTCGCAACACCTCAAAATTTTTTTCACCACTTTCTCCCTTCCCTCAATTCCCCCCATCCACCGCCCGACCCACTTACCCTCATCCATCCACCTTGCTTCTTTGAATCCCAATCGGAATCCCAATTCTGCCGGTTTTTTACCCCACCTTCCCTTACTCCCCACATTTTTGTCTCTCGACAGGTCTCCTTCGTCAATTGCCATCCCCTTCCGCATTCCACCCTCCCTCCGTCACCCCCGCTGCACTGCCTATGACTATCGCTACCAATACCATAATCATTTTTATCTCACCACCCGGTACCGTTCCAACCCCCTAAACCGTATCTACACCGCCCCCAATCCAACCGTTTTTTATGCCTCATATCCGTGCCCCAGACAGTTTTCCTCATTCCTAGCTTTTAAAGAGACGATTCTCCCGAATAACGAAATTTCCCGGCGCGATATTAAACGCGGCAGCATCGAGCGGTCTCTCACCGACCCCACTCTAACCCTCTCCTCATTGATGCGCAAAAGACGGGACAACCCACCCCGACCTTTTCATTCCTCTCCCCCATCACCCCCGCGATTGCCACGGACAGCCGCACCCACGTTCCCACTTTCTTCAACCCATCCCTCCACCCCGCCCCCGCTTTTCCCAAAAAACCCTCACGATCCAATCTCCCCTCCCCCCACGATCCTTTCATTTCATTTAGTTAGCTCTGGGTCTTCCCACCCGAGTTTGTTACCCTCTTTCATTCCTCCCTTATATGCATATATTTTTCTTCTCCTTCAGCGTGTGCCTACGCTCAAGGTTGCCCGGGAATTTAATCTCGGAAGGATGGCCTCCTTCCTTATCATTTATTAATTTTCATAGTCCCTCTACAATAGCACCTTATGGGCGCATTCTTATGCCTAAACATACGCAAAACATCGTATATTATTTTCATATTTTTTTCATGTGCGGCATAAAATATTATTCATCGGATGGCACATTCAGCTTCGACGCAATTGTTTGGAGATCTTGAAGGATCCCTTTCACCATCATTCTTTTTTCCCTCCCTTCCTTCCCCCTATTTTCTCTCTCTCTCTCATTCTCTCGCCGGAGGGAGTGTTAATCGGATGAGTTTTGTTCGCCTGTTTTGTCAGCCGTGCGCAAAATGAAGGAGTCGGCCCCTTTGCTTTGACGCCACCCACATTACTCATTTGTTTCCTCTCTCAAGTCTGTCCCGTGGAATGACTGCGTCGAGGGCTCTCTCCCTAGAGGGCGGGAGGAATTGAAGGGAAGGGGGTGAGAGGCAGGAGAATCGGGATATTCCGGCACTCTCGCCAAAACAAAGCTATATATTCAATTACGTGACGTGAGGATGCTTTATCTGATGAGGGAATGCGGGAAGGAGAGGGCGGGACAGAAGAAATGGCGGTGGACCGCGGAGCAGGTGAAGTGAGGGGGGGAGAGAAGAGAGCTTTTTAAATGAATTAAACACGAATTTAAGCTCGGGAAAGCTTTTGTAATTAAAGCACTTTCGAACTTAAGCCAAATGTTTTTTTTTATTTTTTTCCTTTTTTCTATGGGTGCAAGCACGCACCAATATCCGCACACGGATGTTTAAATGCATGTATATACGCGAGAACTTCAACTTATTATTAATGCAAAGTCGTTCGCTCGTCAATCCTTTTGTGGCAACGCCAAAATGCATCTGTGAACGCTAAAGTATTACCCTTTTTACGAGCAGAAACGCCTAAAAAAAAAGAGGAAGAGAAAACGCTCAGGTTTCACTGCCGGTAGCGTAAGTGCCTGTCGCGTCAAATTCGGAAAGTCGTCTGGAACCACTCCTCCCCTCCCCACTGAAGTCGAGAGCGGGAGGGCTCTGAATAATGCCTGCCGCCCAATTCATCGATGGCATCGTCACGTCGATGTGCGGTTGCTTTCACTGCGCGGATTCTCGTCGTAGCTTTTAGCGTCAATTGTACTCTCAATTAACTCATTAAATTTCATTTTGGTTGGCGGAGTGGACGATTCACACCCATGGGAACAAAACGTCAAATGTGGCACTGATTTTCAAATAGACGAAAATAACTGGATGATGAACACATATCGGTGCTCGCTACTCCGAAGTAAGCGCAAGAATACATGAATCCCCATTATCCTCGAACTCGCTCTCTCGCTCATATCCCTTAAGAAAATAGTTGCTCAAATCTATATAATTTAACTAGATGTTTAGTTGAATAGACATACTTTTGTTACTACCCTTAACTCTAGATCAACCAGCTAATTATGAGCTTCTCATTCACCTTTTTAAATTTCTCAGAGTGATAAAAGGTAAACAGTGAATAGCTTGCGCGTTATTCGTGAATTTGGTTCATGAAGAAACCATTCGTATCGCCTTGATCACTAATAAGTGGTTAGCTTTGAAATTTAAGTTCATTAATTATTCGTTAAGAACGATAAAACGATGCAAAAATTTCACTGTTTGAAAATCATTCGCCTTGACCGGGATCTTTTGATTTTTACACTCTGAAATTGTTGCATTGAAATGCAATTTAGCGGATGGCTCCGTTGAAAGTTACTCTTGTGGCATCTCCCACTGTTTCTTTGAACGATAAAACGACTTAACCAACAGACGACTTTCCGCTGATGTTCCCTGCACAGTTGTACCTGTTCTACTACTTTGATTAAGATGCGATTTAAAACAACTGAGTTGATTTTCCGTTTTAAAAGCAATTTCATCTTAACACTGACAGAGCTAATTAGCAATTGTTTAGAATAAAACAATAGAACTCCTGCAGCAATGGATCAATCGAAGAATATACGTTGAAGTTAAGCGTCATTTAAAAATTGTATTGACAGTTTAATTTGAAAGAATATCCCATGTTATTACAAAAGTATGCATCCAATTATAAAATCTCATAAAAACATCAGGTACTCCAAATTGTACTTTTATTTTTCTCTCTTATTTAAACGTCTTTATTATATTCTCTTTTTCTCATTTCAGCTGTCTATTTAATCATCTACCTTCAGAAGCAGTTCTCAAAGTCTTTTTTTATTCTATTGCCTCCTGTTTCAATTTCCAATGTCTCTGGGGTAAACGTATGTCACTTTAAAATATTGAGCTCCTCCAAGATTTGTCTCTTGCATAAATGGTAATCGTGAGTTTTTCCCAATATAAAATTTTATTTTGCTGATATTGCGTATCTGTAATTCATTTAAGAAGTCATATCAATTAAGGTGGCTTTTTGGGCAGTTCTCAATGAATTTTACGTTTCAAAGCGAGAACTTCCTCTTGTATTTTCCTAAATTATTTCCTTAAGCCCTCAATCTGCCATCACGATATCTTAAAATCCTAACCTCCCTCTCCATTCAGTTTAGCTAACATTTTTCATTCTACGATGTCCTCTTACATTTTGTAACTCTTCCTCCACACACTTTTTCTGCATTTTTCGGATGTGTTCCAATTTATTTGTTCCACGTGCAGATTTCAAAAGCCTCCATACTACATTCATCTTTTTGCCTCAAAAATCAACTCTCAGAACCATACTACGCTCTGTTCGAAGTCTTTACGGAGGTTTCTTTATGCACTCTAAAGATACGCGAAGACTTCAGACTAACATTCAACTATGACGTGACGGTAGTTCCCCCAGTAAAATATCCCCACGATCAGATATCCGGGTCGGGACTACAGGGATGGGAACAGCAGCAATAGTATACAAATATTAAACGAGATAGGTATTGTTAGGTGACTCAAAGTGTGCAGAATGTAGGAAAATTTTAAGATGGAGATAGACAAGTGATAGACGTCATAGGAATGAGAGAGTAAGTGGACCGGGACCGGCACCTCTGCAGTGACAGATTCAGGGTCATACGTGCACAACTATATACAGGATATGGCCAGAAGAATTCGGAATTGGGCATTATACTTGAGAAGATATGGGCAAGAATAGTCATGTCGTGTTGGCAATACAATGAGAGGATTCAGATGTTTAAGTCAGAGGGAGATGGGAAACAGTGCTGGTGCAGGTGTATATGCTAAAGTCCAACCAATCAGAAGAGGAAAAACATAATCATAAAAACAAGTAGAGAAGTCTCTAGAAGCAGTTAAAGGGAAGAAAAACCCAATGGTGATGGAAGACTGAAAAGTTTGGTCGGAGATTGCCGTGAGTGAAGCAGCGCGGAATAGTTTGGATTGGGAAAACAAAACGCCGCAGGGAAAAGACTGGTAAAAATCCACCAAAACATGATAATGGTAAACGCTCTCTTTGAACAAAATCTTCTTGTGTTCCACACGTGGAAGATGCCATGGAAGAGTGAAAAATACCAAATTGACAACATCCTTTCAGATCGAGATACAAGAACTACGTTAAGCAATGTACAGGTAAAAGGTACCGTAGTGTAGATATAAATAGCGATCACGATCATGTGTACACGTAAAGCCTATTGTGATGCAATAAAATGAAGAAAGTGACATAAGAACCGAAATACAACTCAATGATACTAAAATAAACAAGAAAAAAGCTCACTACGACCATTGACAGCAAACTAGAAGGAATTAATGACACTAGCATAGAAAGACAATGGAATGAAAAGAAGAATATAATAATCGAAGGTGCAGAAGAGTAACCCTTGACTAAGGCGGTGGAATCTAAGCCGCGATGAATAACAGCTCAAAATAAATACTTTACTGAGGTAAGAAGAACAACCAATAATACAAGAAATGATACTAAGAAAAACACCCATCACAAAATGTTAAAAAACCAAGTGATTCGAGAGTAAAAGAAGTTCAAAAAAGGGTGGAAAGTAAACTGCCCCGAGAAAATCAATGACAAAGTATCGTAAAGAAGAAAAGTAGCGAAACAGCTTATAAACCGGTGAAGAGACAATCCGTTGAAGAAACCAAAATTCTAAAATGTCCGAAATGCTAATGGTAATAAACAAATAGAAGACGAAGAAATTTTAAAAAAATTGGAAGGATTACATTGAAGTACTCTACCAAGGGCCGAAACCACTTGAATGTGAATTAATTACCACAAAAAATGTGATAGAAGACGATAAACTGAGTTCGGGAATAAGAAGAAGAATACCTTCTTTGAAATAATCCAAGATAGCTATGATAGTGGAAAACAACCAGAGGACTTTGAGAAGAACGTGATGATTGTAATCCGAAGAAACCAAGAACGAAAAAACGCAAAAAATACAGAATATTAAGGCTACTGCTCACACATCAAAAATAATTAATCGGATAATTAGCTGAAAAAAAGAAATTAAGATAGAAGAAAACCTAAAGGAAACCATTTCCGATTCTGGAAAAACCGAGGAAGCAGAGAGGTGATACCCTTGAGGGCACTGACCAAAAAAAATAATGCACATTAGCAAGCCTATTATTATATCAAGCAAGATTATAGTACTCATGGACTTGGAGTAGGCTTGCAACATAGTCAATGGACGTCAAATAGAATAATTTTTTCAAGATACGAAAAGCGCTTGGAATGAACTACAACGACAGAATAATTATTCATTATTTCTACATGAACCATGTAAAACCATGAAAATAGAAAACCAAAGGAAAATAGAGGCCAAAATAAAAGAGTTATTCAAGGTTTAAAACCTTTCACAAGCTATGCTCAATTCATATCTAGAAGAGGCAATGAAAGAAGCACCAGAGTTGGACATTAAAGTAGTTAAGATGAATGGCGGAGAAATTAACACGCTGCGGCTCAGTTATAACATCGCGTAGATGGCATAAATGAGAGAGGACCTGCAGAGAACTCTAAATGCTATGGGACAAGTATTTCGATAGTATAATATGACCATAAACAAGAAGATAAGTAAAACCCGTGTGTGTTGAAGAGGGAAGCTGTTTGTAGATATGACAGCTGAGAAGTGAAACAAGAGAAAGTGGAATCTTTCATCTACCCGGGCAGTAATATAACTTTGAATGGAATGAGTTCGTTTGCCATCACGGAAATAATAGCTCAAGATTAGAAGGCGTTTATAGAGAAAAGGTTTCTTATATTTCCAAAAATCCTAACTGGGCAAAAAGGATGCAAAGGCTTTGAAACATGATGCTGGAGGAGAATGTTGAAAATTAAAAGGGCCAAGCGAGGCACGAGGAAGTATATACAGTAGCAGAAGAGGAAAGGACAATATGGAGAACTCCAGGGCAGAGAAGAAATAGATGGTTGAACACACCTTGAGACACAATGGATTGGTAAAAATCATAATGGAAGAGGAAGTTAAAGGAAATATTCCGTGAGGAAAAAAAAAACAAGCAGGAAGGAAAAATTAAGGACGTAAAACAGAAAAGCTATCATGGGTTGAGGGTATTAATCCTGAGTAAAGTAAAATTGAAGGCTGCAGTAAATAAATCTTTAGATTGAAATGCTCATGATCATGATGGATACAAATATTTTAAAAACAGAAATATATCTGCAAATAGTTGCCATGGTAAATAATTCCTAAAATTCTTCACCCTGAGAACAAATTGAGATTAAATTTAATGCCACTCAACTTATGTTTTACTTAAATCAAGAAATTGAACATTTTTGAATGAAATCATCGAGAGGTATTGATTTCCGCGGAATCTGGGGCGTTAACTTTGAGAGCTCTATTGATTACGAACAGCCACCGCTATACAAGCTGATGAAAAATAAAAGCTGGCATCAAGTCATAAAATATTTATAAGCAGTATTGTTCCTCATATAATATAAAGGACGACGGGGATTTTAAAATTGTTGACACATATGACAGATTGTGCTTTGCCGTTCTTTTGAGAACCTCTCGCTTGTTAGAATGACGTATGTTGCTTCCCAGAGATAAGGAAGAGTTTATCACTCGTAGAGTCCCAGGCTACGCATGAAACTGATATTTAAGTCCATAGACCAAATATTTGCATTTAAAATGAATAATAAAAACATGTAATAGGTTCAATCAAATTGATATTGTCCTAAAATTGACTGTTAAAATTAAATCGTAATTCGCAGTAAGCTAAGAAGAATTGTATGCAAGGGAAGGAGAATATCCGTAGCACTACATACTACCGGTTTCAACTTGAGAATTATCAATTCCTTCAAGAATATTTCCTTAAATACATAGATTCAAAGAGGAGTTTGTGTTCACAAGCTGATTATACAAGGCTACAACAAGGAAGGTTTTTGAGTGCACACTTGTCTAAAATGTATAAAATAAATCCCTTGAATTCACACCATTTTAATTTACAAGTATGTATTTTATACATGAAATTGAACCATAGATATTGTTTACAATACAATGAATAATCGTTGAAGTCTTTCACTCGTGCAGCCAAATGTATATTTTCGAACGTTTCATCAAAAGGATGGGGAATTCTATACCTATCAACTGCTTATGTTTAAATTATTTTTAGAAATTGATTCGGACATAAAAATTTAGTCGGTAGGCACGAGAAAATAATAGTTTAATTTATGAAATGGTTACGAATATGATTTAAAGGGATAAATTTGAACCTTTAATTGGTCGTGTATTTTAAGCTTCATAAAAACAGCAATTGCAGAATCTTATTTTCGAAAGAATATTTTTAAACTGTGGCATGACACGGGGACTGGAAAGTCCATTGAGTAGAGTGCTGGGCTACTAACTGGAAGGTCCGTGTTCGATTCCGGGTTACGCCTCGGGGCACCATCGCTTCACCTAAGCTTCCTCGCGTGCCAGATCTTCCTGGGAAACTGCATGCGATAAAAGGAAGTGAACTGGTCCCCCTATCCTGATGAGTGAATTTCACTCGCCGTGAGCTCAGTGGTAGGTAAACTCTACCCTCACTGTCCAAACCAGTCTTCGGGTTGATGACTGTGGTCGTTTTGGTGGTAGAAGGATACAATTATTTGATATTTTCCCACAATTACACCACAGAAAAAGTTGCATATATTTTATAGAACTATTATGTTTGTTTGTTTTAGCAAATATTTGCCGCTAACGGAATTTTGCGTTAATTAGTTACGAATAAAACACAAATAGAATATTTTCTAAAGCAAAGCGACTCCCTTAGGCTCTCCAACATTGTCATCCAATTAATTTGAGTACATTCGAAGAATATGAAGCATTGGGCATTGTCAAATAATGTCTAAGAGTTTACCTCGTGCAATATTCTACTTCCCGAGAGACCGTGAGGGTACTAAAATTTTTACTTTTGTCGCGGGAATATTTTTTAGCAATTAGTCCTTAAAAAAATACATCTTTATTTTGAATTCTCATTCCTTTCTTTCATATTAATATGCTCGTGTATACATAAGTAAAATGCCGTCTACAGTTATAAATGTAAGTACAAAGTCTAACAATGTCAATAACTTGATTTTCCTTGATTTTGTGTTAATATATTAATGATTTTATCAGCCCTTCATGTCAATTCCATTTTAAATCCGTGATGAATCAAAATAAAGAAGGTTAAATGATATAATTTGAGGTGATATGTTTAGTTTCGAGGTTAATTTCAACAGTCCTATTTCCATTTAACCTGTACTCCCAACACTCCGGTCATTCCACGTTCAGCTGGTGTTGACGGAGATGAGAAGCTAAATCTTTCTCGAATCATATCAAAGACGACGGATAACTTGATTTGTGCTGAAACATAGCCTTGACGCGTACGCTTTTTAAAACCGCTTTTTCCACTTTCATTCTCAATTTCGGGAACCTTCTTCAAGGGCGAGGCAAGGACTTGACTCCACGCATTTCTACGGCCATTTCTTCATTTATTTCATTCTCTCAAATTTTCGAAATGCATCTCCCCAAAAATTTTATCCACTTCTCTCTCACTAAATCACTTGGACTTGATAAAAATCCTTATTTCAATATGTCAGCCTAAATCGCGAGCAAAGTCCTTACCCCACACTCGCAATACTCTACCCCATAATCGGTTTCGCAAATATTTGAGATGATGACCGGAATCAATCAGTTATGATGGTAAATCGGAATCCTTTTTATAAGCGTTGATACACTAGTAAAGTAATGAAAGTCACATAGATATTCTCAATTTCTATTTCCGACTTTCCAGGCGAATATAATATGCAGTAATGATATGCAGTTTTTCCAATTTTTATCCCCGAAATACGAAGACTTTTCTTTCAGAGTGCAGCTATTCTTCGTTTCATTATCACACTGCGCTCCCGGTCTCTATGGTAACAAAACCAAGTGCAAATAAAGCTTCCATTATTTTATTTCTTAGGCAGGAATCGCAAACTCGAATTCATTGATGCTAAACACGAACTGGTCTCAAAAAGGTTCCACCTTGGAGCAAAATTATATTCGCAAATCAATGTAACTATATCATAGTCCACATATTTTCCACAAATTTGGCTTTTAACCAAAATCTTGTTCCCATTTTCTCGATTTATTTGAAAGCCAGTATTATGAAAAGACGTCGGAGAATGTATTCACGCTTCGCTTCAGTATTTCCGAAATAGAGAGAAAAACCTTTGACAATGTCATTTGGCACATAAATGGATTAAACTTATTTCTCGAACTCAACAAAGTACTCGGCAGGAAGCGAGACAGGTGTTGCTCAGCAGATAAGAATATCCACCGGGATCAAAAACGCCTTTCGGTTGATTGGCCAATGCCTCAACATCTTCGCTGTAATGAATCATGAATTATTCAAATTGAGTCTAAGGACCTAGGGTCAAAACTTAGAAACAGCCATTTCGAAAACCGTTCCAAAAACTTTCTAACCCGTCCCCCCTCCCACATTACTCAGGTTTTTCAGCATCTCTCAGACGGTTAATAAATCCATTTAGAGGACTCCCGAGGTACGTCCTCATTCACAGGGTACTGTTTTCATTTTTCCCTTTTTGAATTCCATTTTCCTCCGAGAAAGTGGGGTACGATATTGGACGAGAACACTACAACTGCTTAGCCTTCCTTCCCCCTTCATCTCCCACCACCCCCTTTTCTCTATCAGCGGCCGAATATCGGTTTGAAATTGCTCCCCGGCGCATCAGGTCTCTCTCCCCTCACACGCTTTCTTTACGACGCTGGTGCGAAATATTGAGTCGCGGCGGATTGAAACGAAAACCTCCGTACAGATATACTATATATCCCGAACGGCCCTCCCGCAGTTTCACGACCCGAGGTGGCGATCCCATCGCCTGATCCTAGACCTTACTCCGTCGGGATATCCCTCGAGAGAATGAAAAGGCTCAGAAGCTCATCCAATCGCACGCGAAAAGGAGAGAAAAACTCATTCAGCCGAAGAGTGGGGATGTGTTTGGGGGAGGTGGAGGCGGGAGAGACATTTCCGGGAAATAATATCTTTCTCACACGATTGATGTTTTAAACCTGTCAACCATAAACCACCCCATATCAGCGTTAATCGATGTTGAACACGGAAAGCGGACAAAGAGGGAACGTGATGGGATGTTTTAAAGCACTTTGAAGGGGAAGGGAGAGCGAAAGCGAAGTGGAGAGAGGGCAAGGAAGCTGACTGAAGATTCGATTAAGATATCACGTTGGCTGTGGTTTTCATTACCCTCATATAAGAGTCTATGCGACCGGGAGGAAGCATCCTCAAAAGACATTTATTCCGAGGAAGGTCAGATAAGGAAGGGGGAGGAGTTTGGATGGGGTCGGGGAAGGGAAAGGAGAGGGTTCGCATGAGGGAAGGACGGGGGAATGGCACGAGGGGGTCGAGAAGGACGCCGAAGAGAGGTCGTGAGGGTGAAGGACGGAAGGCGGGTGGACTGAGGGGCGCCCGTGAGGGATAGGACCGGAAGGAGACCGGGGAGGCGAGGGTCGGGGAGGTCGTAAGAGTGGTAGTGGGGCGTAGAGTGGCGGGGGAAGTCCGGAGTAATGGAATCTCAAGGCAGAGAGAGTTGAGTTGCCCGCACCCCTCACCCTCTCGGACGCAATGAAAGATGCGACTCGTGGTAAAAGTAGAGCAAACAGGGTAATCTTATGAGGTCCCCTCCCGTCCTTCCCCTCCACCATCACCCTCTCTCCAGCACCTGAACACCGGTCCACCCTCTCCCCGCACCGGCATCCTCTTTCCCTCTCCGTCCCCAAACCTACCCCTCCATACCCTGCTGTTCCCATCTCCCGACCCCCTTTGTCTCGTGGTGCGGTCCTCATGAGATTATACCGCGACGCTCGGTCCTCTCCAGCCCCTGGCGTCCACTCCCCCTTCAGACTAGTCCAACTCCTCTTCCCCCTCTTCCTTTTCCCATTCCCTCTCTCTCTCTCTCCCGGGGGAATAATGACGAGGGATGTTCCATCCCCACACACCCTCTGCCTCGCCCTCTCCCCCGAATGTTTGATGTGCAGCCTGGGAGTGGAGAGCAGACGGGGTCGGAAGTGGACGAGAGTGGAGGCTCGGTGCCCAGGGAGGGCAAGAAAGAACGTGAGATGTTGATCCTGAAACCTCTTGCCCTCTTCATCTCCGTCTGTCGACCGGAACTAAAACTTCTCGGATTATTAAGCGATTCTTCCGCTTTGAAGAGAGAGAGAGAGAGAGGGTGGGGGAATAATGCATAAACACTCAGAAGAAATCACGAGGAGGGCGAAAATCCCTCTTTCTCTTCCGCCAACCCATAAAAAAAACTTCTTTTCACACCGGGAAGAAGTTTTTCGGGGCGGAGTGAGCATACCGCGGAAACTCTGGAAAAATTACCACACCCTTGGGACGATTCACTGTAGGGCACGGCATTGGGAGACGTAAGATCTCTCCACCAAGTTTATGCCACGTGAATTTAATTTACCTTAGGCGAGGAATGTGGTGAGGGGGAGGAGAAGTGTGCCGGTGCAAGGGGAATGATGCTTGAAAGCGTCCTCACGAGATCACACAGAACGAAGACGATACGCCACCGCGGGGGTTTTTTTACCCGAGTCGTTCCGATGCATAAAAGGGCACATTACACAAGTGGAAATCTCGGCTGGGAATAAAGAAGGATCGTGGGGGACTCTCCAGGGGTCAAAAAACCGTGTCACGTTTCAGAGAGGATGTTTCATTTGTGTCGTCAAGAAAGAGAATTAAAACCAGGAAGGAAAAAACGTCAAAGAGGGAAGGAAAGGGGAATGAAAATGTAAAAGCCCCTTAATAAGGCGGAGCGTAAAATATTTCCTCAAATCCAGGACGACACTTCGCATTTCCACTTCTGGGATGTATCTTAGAAAGAGGGAACGGGATCAGATACAGAAAAAAAGGCTTTACGGCGCAAGCCAATTTGATTGCTGGGAATTTAAAAAAAAGTGAGGAGGAAATTGGAGAAAGTTTTTATTGCACACATTTAATTCATTATTTTTGCCTTTTGTTATCAGTAAAAGTCCCGTTTTACATTTTTCACTCTCTCCTTCTCTCTCTCGATCTACGCTTCTCTTCCCCTATTCTCTTTCATTCCTCCCTCCCTTTCCCTTCTCCCCTTATGGTACAATATTTTGCTAACAAATTTAAGCAATGGAAGAATTAATAAGGAGTACAACCAATTCATCTCACGAAAGGTCAGGACATAAAGAGCAGCTCTTTTTGAAATTCTATATTCATATATAACATTTTTCGGCCTTTTGTGGAAAACATCATGTAAGTAAAAGTTCAGAAAGATGATACGGAAGTGTGAGCTACAGCGAAATTTTCTTAAGTAGCACGTTATCGTTGGATTAACAAATAGTTTTGAATAAGAATATTGAGGCACCTGGAATCACGCCTCCAAAAACTTTCCATTTCCTTTAATACCAACAAGACTAATAGAAGATGGGAATGGAAAATAAAACTATTACTTTATGAGTTGCACATTATTTTGTTATTACAAATTATTGTCTTTAAATCAAGAATCATCACGTCTACATTTACATCAAGAGTGATTCATGACTAAAGCTTGTCATATCATATCTTGCATTTTTTTTATTGATAAAACGTTTCAATGGGAAACGTTTAAAGAAAAGTTAAACATCTCTCTCTCTTTTAGTTAAAAAAATTAGTAATTGTACGTCTTTGGTAAACACATCCTGAAATACTTTTCCTGCTCAATGTTGAGTCCTTAAAATAAATTTACTTATAAATTATTTAAGTTCTGTATTCTACCCGGAATGTTTCATCCAGAACTTTCACTTATGGTCAGTCACTTTTCTTGTCATGCACAAACCCTAAAGTTTCCCGTTATGGCTCGGGCTACCTTACTTTCAATGCACTTCATCAGATCAGATATGCCCGCGGCCATTCATACTCTCCATTACGGCACAATTCACTGTAAACAATATTTTCAACAAATACTTTCACAGAAGTTCATCCGCTGAACTGCAAAACAAAAATCCAAAATTCTAAGGATGGATTTCGGTTAATTCAAGGTATATTTGTCTACTGTATACAACCGCATTTTAATGAACATGGGTGAAATTTCCTTGAGCAAATGTAATAAGGAATAATAGGCATGTAAGGTGATGGGCGTTACTGTCATAACTTCCCATATTAATTAGGTGTTATAAACAAGACTACCGTATCTAGTGTAGGTGCTATTTTAAAGTTAAACAACAAGAATAATTCAATATTTTCCATCTTAAAATCGTCCACCACTCCTTAAATATTAGCTTCTGCTGATTTTCCAAAATCTAATGCAGTTGCTGATTTTACGAGTAATATATAGGGAAGACAAACCATATAGATCCATCGGGGAAAATCGATCATGAGGCTCGAAAGTCGTGTAAAACAAACAAACATGACTCCGTGCTTTGGCTATGGAGTCTTATTGGCTCGCAGGTTCTGGAACATGGCGTAGAACTTCACTTTGCTAAAGAAATTCAGCGAGAAACTTGAATTACGGAGAGTTCGATCGGGCTATATAGGGAGAGGAACGAAAGGGTTTAGCAGGAGGAAGCCGGAAGAGAGAGAGCGTATGGGGACCAAGCGAGGAGATTTCCGTGGGATTGGAGAAATGCTCCCGGCCTGCGATGGGGGGCGTGGGGGGGAACGGGGGCGTGGGGGGTGGAGGCAAAAGGTGTGAACTGACGAAGGTGGGACGAAGTACTTGGGAAGAGTTAAATTAATTAATTGCGATGCCGACGACGAAGTTATTTAAAGTCAAGGAGTGGTTTGTCTTTTGGTTATTTATGAATCTAAAATTCAAGGTCGGATCCTAATTGAAACCGCATTTTTCGCATGGGAAAACGAGCTAATGCTTATTTATTTATGGCGTCTCCAAAGGAAAAGTGAAGGCCACGTGGAACACTTGTTATTATTTATAGATGGGAGTGGGAAAAGTACATTTTGTTATTTTTTGTTAGTCATAGAAATGGAATGATTTCGTTAAAGCACCTCGTGAGTGGAACGAAATTTCAAGGAGGAGGATAATAAATATTTTATAAACCTATTTTCCTTCCGTCGACTCATTTGAAAGGCTCCGAGTAATTCGAATTAAAGAGTAATTAATATATCTCTTAATGCATTATTTACACCCGTTTGAAAAACAGCAAAAACTGAGAAAATAATTATAGGTCCGAGAATAGATATAGTATAAAAATTATGCATAGCTAACAGATTTGGAATCGGTTTTAACCTCATAATCTAAAGACTTCATCTCCAATAGTAATGAATACTTTTTTTAACGAAACCTTTTATAAAATTATAGACTAAATATAATATTTTCATGACATCATACAACTGATATAAAATAGCAATTGTGTACTGCAATGTGATTTGAAAATGTCTTGCAATGATATTTCACTTTGCAGATCAATATTTAGCGCGGATATTTAAAAAATAGTACCATTTCATAGAGATTAAAATATCCCGGCTATTTGAGGAATTAATTGAATCGGCGCCAAATTGGAGTTACAAAACATATATGACCGGTAAAAATATCATATTAACACATTCTTATTAGTTTTTTAATGGGCTTTCATTTTCAGACCGTATTTAAGGGCATCAATTTCTCACAAAAATATCATAATATTACGTTTTTATAAATTGGTAATATTTCCTGTACCACAATCCAATTCCTACAGGGAAAGGAACTTCAAAGTCACCCCAAGTGACAGCCACACCCAAAGACACCTCCAGCTAAAATGACCTATATTTCGCAATTTTCCTTCTTTCAATCTGGAAATTGTATTTCAGTCAACTAAGATAGACAGCAATAACCTTCATCGTTACAAATTGTCTGATGGGATGATATTGGACGCTCAAGCTGATTATTTAAAAGATTTTTTGGATTTTTACTAACTTACACCACTTCCACCACTTTCGACCTTCCCTGAAAATGATTTAAAATATCACCTGCTCACTGTCACTTTGAATCCCACCATGAACCCGCATGCAATGACGACCTCAAATTAAACTTATTTCGTAACTGTGCAATGTCTGAGTCGTCGTATGATTTGCCACGCTTTTACTAAATTACGAGTTATTTTGTCAAATTCCATTTGCGTTTGATCATTTTTGGGTTGTATATCTTCCGAGGAATGAAGTACCTATCTTTTGCCCATCAATATTAGATTTCCATTTTTCTTCATCAGACCCTGATATATACTAATAGTAAAGTATCCAGTTATTCATATAATACAAAAGTATAGTACTCGCGTGATGCTGAGTACCCCTTTCTTTGGTAGCAATCTATACGCTTCTTTTCCAACAATATTATGGTAAAATCAAATTCCGAGCAGTGGCAGTGTTGATTTTCTTCAGATAATTTCAATAAATTCCCTCTATTTATTAAAATATATACGAAAATATTTCCTCACGACTTCCTTCAATTAATTTGTCCACATTGTAAAGGTAACCTTTCCAATTTGTTACTGTATTATCATAGTCGAACAAGGAAAAAATGAATTTATTTTCTGTGTGAGAGTGCCAATTCAGTGGGTTTATTTTAAAAATGATTTCAAGCTTAAATTTCGACCATTATGGTTTGTCATCACTTTATGATAAATGGGAATTGTGGTATAGTTCAATTTAATTCCAAATACTATTTCGTCCTTTAGACTACCTATTACGTAAGCAATGAAAATTTGATATATAAACGCGAACTCCTCGAATTTAAAATAAGACCTTTAACCAAGCAAAATACTGCAGAGTTTAAGACGTTCAAGGAATTTAATCGAATGGCTGATATTTAAATGTTATTACATATATTGTAATATATATTAATACGTATATTTTTCTGGTTTTACTGAATATTGTTTCTTTTCCTCTGGCATTGCCATTCAAAATCTCGGAATTAAACGCAGTTCATGCATACGGAATATGGTTATGAATATAATATGAATTTTGCTCGCCAATGGTCTATCAAAGAAAATTTATTCGACAAAATCGAATATTTTTTTATTTTCAGAAAGGGATTCATTATATTCAGCTCCCCTTGTGACCGTAGAACGAATTTAAAGCAGTAAATTTGCCTCTTATGGCGTTAATCACATGCACATTCCACAATCAGAATTCAAGGTATTCGCAGACTTGCTGAGAGATGCAATGAATGGAAATTCGCGCCTTTTTTAAACTAAAAAAGATGTAAGGAACCAGTAGCATATATTTCATGGCAAATAATAAAAAAAAGAAATTTCATTCCGCTCAAATGAAAAAAAAATATTCCCCGAATTCAGCCTGCTGACCACTTATTCCATCGGTGCTTCGGGTGAGTAAATTTCGTGGAGTCGTAAAAAACAGAGAGCTACGTTACTCACGACGGTTTAAATTTCGCAGGCAAATAAAATGAACATGAAATTGAATGCCGAAAGGAGTTTTCAGTGCCAAGAATTCTGAACTAAACGACAAGTAGTCACGAATAAGAATAGGAAAAATTATAATGAAACCATTTACCAGGAGGTTCATTCGGGATAGACAAATACGAAATATTTTGGGAAATGGAAGCGAACCAGGATGTCCGGAGTAGTAGTTGTGGATGCGAATAGCAGGAAAAACTAGGGAACTTGCAGTAAAGATTTGGGCCTGAACACTTCCAAATATTTTCAATGAACCAAATATATGCATAGTACGTAGTTAATTGATTTTAGAATACAGTTATGCTATAAGAAATGAATGAAATGCCAAAGAAATTAATTGTTGATTATAAGAAATTGTATGAATGAATTTTAGTTAATGATAGGAAGGTTATATATTAAGGAGGTGTACTTATGTGTATTTGTGTATATATATAATATATATATATATATATATATATATATATATTTATTTATTTATTTATTTATATATATACTACCTTGATCAAAAATTTCCCGGAATTTATTCAGAAAATTAAAAATACAAGTTTATTCATCTAAATCTATATTGTCCCCTTCAAAGTAATCCCCATCGACTGCAACACACTTATGCCAGCGCTTGATCCAATCCTCGAAACATTTTTTATATTCGGTTTTCGGTATGTCCATCAGTGCTTCCTGCGATTTTTCCATTACTTCCTCTCGGCTGCTAAAACGCGTTCCCCGTAATGGTTTTTTAACTCGATTGAACAGAAAGAAGTCACAGGGAGCCAAATCAGGTGAATTCGGTGGCTGTTGGATGGTATTTGTTGCATTTTTCGTCAAAAAATTACGAATAATGATAGCACTGTGCGACGGTGCGTTATCATGGTGCAAAATCCACGAGTTTTCTGCCCACATTTCTGGTCTCTTTCGGCGAATTGCTTCACGCAAACGTCTCATAACGCCCAAATAATACTCTTTGTTTACTGTCTGGCCTTCTGGCAAAAATTCATGATGCACTACACCGTTGTAATCCATGAAAACCGTCAGCATTGCCTTCTTTTTTGACTGAAAACGACGTGGTTTTTTTGGTCTCGGCTCATTTGGTGAACGCCATTCACTTGCCTGATGTCTGGATTGCGTGTCGTACTCATAAACCCACGTCTCGTCTCCAGTAATGATCCTTTTGATGAATGTGGGATCGGATTCAGCCTCGCAAATCATGTCTTTTGCGACGTCAACACGGTCTCTTTTTTGCATGAAATTGAGGTCTTTCGGCACCAATTTTGCTGCTACACGACGGAAACCCAAATCATTAACCACAATGTCTTGGGCGGATCCATAGGCAATGTTCAAGTCCTCCGCTATTTCTCTGATGGTTAATTTGCGGTTATTGACCAACATTTCTTTTACTTTATCAATTTCTTCACCGACTTTCGATGTCGATGGTCTGCCACTGCGTTCATCATCTTCGATTGACTCACGACCACTTCTGAACCGCTCGTGCCACTGGTAAACGACCGTTTTTTTAGAGAATCGTTGCCGAAACACTTTTCCAACATTTCCAACGTCCGTGCGCCACTAAATCCGTTTTTTACGCAAAATTTAATACAAGTTCGTTGTTGCAAATTTAAATCCATTTATGCAATTGTAAAAAATCGCCAACAAACACAGAGATAGATGTACTCTTGGCTACGTAACTTTTGCAAATGTCAAGTTATGACACTAAGATTTAAAGGGAATATCAACAACAGATGTACCAATTTAACAAAAAAAAACAGAACTCAAATCGGAACGATGGGAGCGGCACACGGTGGTTATTCCGGGAACTTTTTGATCAAAGTTATATATATATATATATATATATATATATATATATATACATTATATACATATATACATACATATTTTTTTCCTTGGTTTAAGAAGGCTTTTGCTAGAGTAAATTTGGAACAAATATTGAGTGTATTGCAGAAAATAGGAATAGATTGGAGGGACAGGAGGATAATATGCAACCTGTACGTTTCAGACTGCTCAGAGCGAACGGGGGACCATGAGTCTGGGTGGGCTCTGTTATGAAGAAGTATGAGGCAGGGTTGACCATTGTCACCGGTGCTGCTCAATGTTATTGTGAATGAAATGATCAAAGAAGTATGGGGAAAATGGAGATAGGATTGAAAATCGGCGGGGGATTCATAAAATCAGTTAGGTTAACTGACGACCAAGCTCTAATTTGTTAGTCAGCCTAGCAGTTGCAACCGTTGCTGAGTAAATTGGAAATTCAGCGCGATATATATAGGATGAGACTCAATATAAATAAAACAAAGGTTGCGTGGCTTTCTAGAAAGGTAAATTCTAAGATTAACATTAAAATAGTAGCGAAAAAACGGAGAAAGTGCAACAGTTTAGATATCACGGAAGTGTTTTGGACTAAAATGGTCAAAGTATTAAGGAAGTAAGGAGAAGAAATGCACTGGGCAAAGGCTTTCATAAGGAGGATGGAATTGACGAGAGGACCGTTGAGTAAGGATACTTAGAAAAGGGTCGTCAAATCTTTGATATGGACCATTGTTATGCACGACTCAGAAACATGATCATAGAAGCAAAATGATAGACGTAGATTAGAGGCTTTTGAACTGTAGGTGTGGAGGACAATGGAGTTGAATTGGGCAGAAAGGAAAACAAATGAGAAAGTATGGCTGAGAAGAAGAGGAGATTGTTGGGAGAAATCATGAGGCGGGGAAAATGGATAAAAACATTTTGATCGGCAGTGGTATATGGAAGACTGTGATAGAGAGAAAAATGTTAGGCAAACGAGGAAAGAGCAGGCATAGGTTAAGGATGTTGGACGGAATAAAGGGAGGAAGAAATTATTCAGAGATAACAGGGGATTTTGCTATAATGTAGGATGTTGGGTTGTTTTTACTTGGGATAAAAAAAGTGTTTATTTGTTCGTTTTGTCCACCCAAAACCTACCGTGGCCGGTAGATAACATAAACAAATATAAGAAATATATACCCATGCCCAATGCCATGTACCCAAAAAGAGAGATATACGTAAATATAGTAATGGTGTCAAAGATCTGGTGGTACTGATATGGAATAATAATGACTAAAAATATTAATTTATAGGATGCAAAAAAATGTCCATGGTGGAAAATAACACCTGGTAAGCGACTATCATGAAATAAAGAAGCGGAAACACGTAATTTTTTTAACAAACCCAGTAACCTGCCGACTTTAAATGTCGATCAGACCATTCAGATGATATCTGCTAAAAACCGACATTACGAGTAGAATCAGAAATGCCACCTCAACTTCCATCACTGGAACTTTGAACTAAGCAAGACAGGAACATCCATGTCCCAAGAACTCATAAGTGGATTTATTTCCTCTCCAATGGCTAAGTTCGCTCGGCAAACATGTGGTAGGCTCCTGTCTGGTTGACCGTAAGAGTATTTAACCACCATTCTTGTATATATAGTGATATGCAAAAAGTGACCTTAGACTCTGCCAAAGTACATGAAAAACGGTATGTAACTAAATCATACAACACAGGTAATATAAGGTTGAAGAACGTAGCACCCGTCTCATATCTGAATATTGATGGCACTTAAAATAACTTCCATTCCAGTCATAATTCAATTTACTTTAATAAGATATATTTAGTTAGTTATTTTATCACCGAAAGTATTAAAAACCTTGCCCGTAGATCAACGTTACCATACTTTTTACACTATTAGGATTTGATATTATTCTTTTTGATATCTTTGTCTTATAATAAAATCAATGGGGACAAATTATAATGAGAAAATATGAAGATGTCATTTTATATTCATCCGATCACAGGAACCTTAACAGTGGGAATATTAGGGGCCTTCAGATAGTGCCAAGCGTTTACTTGTTTTAAAAATAAGGGCAATAGAGAGTGATCCTCGATTTAAAATTATCACGTACCCTGGATACTTCTAGAGTGATCTCTCATGCCCCTTCATTTTCTTTCATTCTGCTCCTCCAGTGCTGTAAACTCGTGGCTGAGTGGCCAATGAGATGAAATAAATAACGTGAAAGCTCGAGATCACCCTTCTGAATGGTCCATGACCCCGATCTTCAGTGTGACGAGATCAAGTGGGGGGAAAGAGGAGGAGATACAAGGCGGGAGGATGCCGTGGGGGAGAGGAGGAGACATAGGCAACACCACCAAAGCGAGTGTGGCCTACGAATGGAGGCAGTATTTCAAGATGGGAAATCGTCAGTTTTATCTCCGTGCTGCGGTTAGCGAACTCATCTGGGTGGCGACGGGACCGCAGGGCTGCCCTCCTCCCTTGGCCCAGGCCAGCCAGCGAAGGCGTCTCTCAGAGGGAACGGAACTAAAATCGCCTCTCTCCAAACCTCCTCCCTCTCTCTCCTCTCTTAAAACACTCCCCTCTTCCCCTCACTTGCAGAAGAACGGACCTCCCAACCGAATACCCAGGGACCTCGAACTCTCTCCCTCGTCTCCTCTGCCGCCAGGCCTAGGAAAACCTAAACATCACAGAGTCACGATCGTTTCGGCGAAAACCCCAACGCCATCGTCCAAAATAAGAAGAAGAAAAGAAGGCAGAAAAAAAACGACAAAGAAAAACCCCCAGGTAGATGGGTAGGTTGTGATGGGGGGAGGGGTTACGGAAGGGTGGATAGGGTGGTGGGAAGACCTTAGTTGGCTTTAATGGTAGGGACGGTGGAGGGTTGCAAAGGACAGAGCGGGCACATTACAGGTCGGCGGAGGAGGGAGCGGAATTGAAGGCTGTTCGGGGAGAATGGAGATTGGAGGGGACGAGTGATAAAGTGGGGGAGGACATAAAGGGGGAATGGATAGGGGGTGCGGCGAACGAAGGGATGGAATGCAGGAATGCTGTTAAATGGCCTTAGAATGGAGGAGGGAGGTTAGAGGAGACTCGAATTTGGGGACTTTTATGTGTATTTTTTTTAAATTGACTAGAAAATGACAACGTTTTACTCCTGGTCTCGTACGCGTGGAGTTGGAGGAATAATAAAGCGGTATACTTTCGAAGCAAGCGCAAGGGAACTTCGGTAGTCATTTAATTACACGTTAGTAAAAGGGAATATATTTTTCACGTAATCATTAGAGTGAGAAAATTGGGGAGCGAATCGGCAACTAAACGATTCATTTCCTTAGAAACGTCACCGTGGGAGAAGGAATTAGTACTCCAATCGCAATAAACTTTACGATTATTCGATCGGAAGAGAGTAATAATGAGCTAAAGAAATGTAATAAAATGATATCAAAACGTGGTCCATATGATTTGGAAGAGAAATCTGACCCCAACGCAAGGCTGCTTAAGCTTAAATAGATATAGTATATAGAGCTTCAATTTGTTCATCTATTCGTCCCCATGTTTGTTTTTCGAGAGTTTCGATATACTTAGTAAGTTCTTGCATTGATCACTGCAAACCAATTTCCCCTTAGTGTCTTTAATATTCTAGTTTTCGGTTAATTGCAAATTCTCTGGGTGATTGCTACGAAGCGGTGTCACGTTATACTTACAGTTATTGCCTTGACTATGGAATATTCTATATTCCCTTTGATCGACTGACTTTCATAAAACATACAATGAACATTTATGTTATTAGGCGCTTAATTTTGCAGCTTAATTTTTTATACTCTACTCTGTTTTTTTAAATTAATTATACATATTAATTTCGATCTACATGAACCATTTCAGCAAACTGCTTGGTAATAAATCTTTCATGTCATCCCTCCCGTCTTTGAGATCATAGAAATCAACTTTAATAGTATACATGCAAAGCAACTGTGTATATTACTCGTATAATACAAGTAGAAAAAATAATCATCGTGATGATATATTTAAACTAACTAGGCATATTGTTTGCAAATGTATATCATTTCTGTTGCACGAAAATGTTTATTTTAAATAATTATAAGATATACGAGAGCGTAATGTGGGGGTAACGAGAATGCGAAATATTGAGCATATGGGGACATAAATGCTAAAATTTCTCAAAGCTTGCATTTTTGCTGAATATGAAAAATGAAACGTATCAGACGGACTGTCGTGTGTACCAAAACATGGTAATCGGAATTCAATGCATCCGACGCCAAAAATAGGAAAACAAAATAAGGGATCATTTTATGAGGCAAAAATCAGTCCGCCGACTCTCGTCAATCTCTAATTTGACGAGGGTGGACATGCTGCGGTCACATCATTGCCGCGAAAGACAATATTCTGACCAAAATAACGCCGGGCGGTCACGAAGAGGAATAGCGAAACCGGGATTCGGAATTAGTTCGGTGCCTGCATAAAAGAAGTGACGAACACGGAGCCTCACATCATCGGGAAAAGAGAACGGGACACGGCCGCAGATGACGGCCGCCGGTGGTGGTGGTGTAGAAAAAAATGGACGGTGAAAAACAGAGAGGATGAAAAGGGAGCGCTGGGGCGAGAGTGAGGGAGGATGCGAATCCAGGCAGTGAAAATTGAGAGATAGGGTGGAGAAGAGGGAGGGATGCCCGGGACAAGGACGAAGAAGTTGATTGCGGACTCGGTAAAGTGATACTCGTGGGAATGTTTTTAGTTCCTTGGAAGAGTGCAAGGGGACTTTATTTTTACAGGAGGCTTTCTACGATGTGGTGTCCCCAGTGCCTTAAATGGGGTTGATGGAAAGTAGAGAGGGGAAGGAGTGGAAGTGCAGAAGACCAGAATACTATGCGGACAATCGTGGCGAAGTTTGCAAAATCACCGCCGTCCATAATTGACAGCGCGTACTTTAGATGGAACACTCCGCCTTGGTCTACCCTAACGCTCCATCAGGAAAGATGAACACGATTTCCATGACGTTACGAGAGAAAAGGTCAAATTAAATGAAACACCGGTGTCCTACAGCTTCTTTAACTGCCCCTACAATTACTGTTACTGCATTACTGTAACCAGCATAAAGAATGAAAATGTCCCTTTGCGATGAGCCTGAGACGCATACTGGTTTATCTACTAAGTTTTCAATAATATTCTGAATCCAGAATAAATTTTATTGATGCGAAAAATTTGCATACCCTATCACACTGGTAGGATCAAATACTTTAGCACTTAAATTAAGGCCAGAAAAAATAGTAACCTACGAATTCTTCTTAAATGGTCCTTGAAGTAGAAAGTGGGCAAATAAAATAATTAACAAGAAATCCTCGAATATGAAACAGGAATGAGCCAAATTGAATGTGGAATGGTACTAAAATAACCAAATTTGATACTCCTTGAGAGAAAGTTTCAGTATTGGAAGATATCAGGGAAGACAGGAAGATATCAGGGATATCAGGAAGTATATCAGGAAACACTGGAGGGCTACAGTCGACCAATCTTGGGAATGATATATTTGATAAAACTTTTATGTTTTTTTTCTTGACGCTAAAAAGAGGGCAAGAAAATACCATCCAACATGCTAAGGTAAGATTACAACGTTATATCATTTAGAAGGGGGAGCAAATCGATCCAATTTTAATGAAAGGATCCACTTTACCTTGACACTATATGGCAAAAGATGAACGGAATTGCATGTAGCAAAAAATAAAATTATGTCATTTATGGGTGTATAATTGAGGTGCGAGTAATAAAATTGTAGTTAATATCCTATGGAATGTTATGGATTCAGTTGAAAGCTGCTTTATACTTGTAGAGTTGTTATTGTCACTTGTAATGTAGCTGTAGATGGATAGACTGTAGTGGTGCAGGATTAGTAACTGCAGAAATGAGAGAATTTTTGAACGAGTGTGACTCCTGAAAGAATAATTAATAGTATAAAGTGACGTAGTTGTGCTGGTAGCTGAAAAGGTGCCTCTGAAGACGTTTTAGGGCTTCATAATCCTGTGAGTGATTAAAAACAGACACAATTGTTAAACATGTGATTCGTAAAAGGATATTTGTGTCAAATACATGGTTTTTAGCGTAAATGTATATAGTTTTTCACATAAACTAGGGATATTTCTAGGATAAATTCTTGCTTTTCGTATATGAGCAAACGTAAACGTACATGAGCCTACAAAATAATCTGAGTTCAAAAAGACCAATAAAATTAGATCTGGGCAGAAATTAAGTCACTAGGAAGATTAGATCGAAAAATCAACAGAAAAATAAAAGCGAAGAAACTGCGAGAAAAATATGTAAAACGTAGTCACGGTGTGTGCTAGGGGCAATGCGAGCTTACAATCAATTACGGAGAGTTGGAAAAACATTAAATGTGCAACGCTTGTGGTGCTTGGGAGAGTTTTCAAGGTATGACTGTCTGATACGCTTAAAGTGTGCGTGGAGAAATGGAGTTGGAGAGGATGACTGGCATTAAAGATGCCTTTTCGTTACACACATAGAATGTGTGCTTAAGAAGATGATTGCAGCTAAAGAAAAGGAGTCTAAGAAAAGTACCAGTGGTATTTACGAGGGTCATCCGGAAAGTAGTACCCGTTCGTGAAATAAAGACACAAAAGTAAATATTAACAAACATAAAAAATTTTATTTGAAAGAGGATACTTTAAACTACTTCTCAACATAATCTCCAAGCAAATTAAGGCATTTGTCATAACGTGTGACAAGTTTCTGTATTCCTGCTGCATAGTCCTTCGCCGCCAGCTCATTGAGATACGCGAGGGACCCATCTTGCACAAATTTTTGCATAATGCAGATGGTGTTTAACAATTTCATGAACAATTGTTCGAGAAACATTGGGAAAATGCTCACAGATGTCATCAATTGTGACGCGCCGATCGTTCCTCACGAATTCGTCAACTGAGCTCACCAGTTGGTCTGTAATGACAGACGGTCTCTCCGAACGCTCATCGTCGTGTGTGTTCCCCCTCCCCATGTTGAAGTTGCGACACCACCGCCGAACAGACGACTCGTCCATTACATTGTCTCCATACACCTCCTTTAATTGGCGATGAATATCACATGGGCGAACGTTTCTTGCATTGAGGAATTTAATCACTGCCCTCACTTCACAACTGGCGGCGTTCTCAATTTTTTTAAACATTGTAAACAATCACAGAAACAACACAGGCAATGCTAGCGTCACGCAACTTGGCTCAGAGAAGGCAGACAAGCCACTGAAGCTATCTGACCTCGTCCAGCGGCTACTCGCGTCGCCAGCACTTCATGCGGCACGAACGGGTACTACTTTCCGGATGACCCTCGTAAAAAAGAGAAAAAAATGAATACAAGTTTGTCCTAAAAACTCGACGCAAAGAACTCTTGAGGCAAAAGAATAAAAACATGATTTTGAAGGAAACTAGAAGATATTTTGTAAAATGGTAAGCAAGGGAAAGAAGGGCAAAAGAATCAATGGAATAAAAAATAAGAGTGGTTATAATATTGGCATAGATGTGGAGTTCAAGACTTGCGGATGGAAAATTTTGATTATGTGAATATGTAATATTAATTGGGCATGAAGTTGAACCATACAAATGCAATGGAGACGGTGACTGTAATGGAGAAATAATGGAATCATTCAAATAATGGAAAAGCTTAGGGCTATATAGTGTATTTATCGATATTTTAAAGTGGGAATAAGGTACTTCTTACTCATCCTTGCGGATGAAATTTATTTGCAGGTTTTAGTTCTGTCAAACACTTGGAAGACGATAGTAAATGAACCCATTTATAAAGGAAATATGGAGAGGAAACAATGACAAAGCAATCAGACTTTTATGTAACCTGGAGGGATTTGAGAATATCGAACCCCCTCTCTTCCACCACCATGCACCTCCTCATTTGCTTCCCTATCAATCCTCCACACCCGTATCTAAAAGTTATCCGATCTACTCTTATCATCTAGCTGTTTTCTGCCCCGCAGTCTGAGACGTACTACAGGTTACGGAAACGCCTCCTATCTACTCATAATTTCTGTAATTTATTTATTTATTCTATTCAATTTACTTCTTCAAACGCTTTTTCCAAATCTAAGAAACAGACAAATACATCATGATTATATTCTATGTTCCTCTTTATTAGTGACCTCATCACTGCATTAGAATCACGCGTGCCTTTCCCCTTCCTTAGCCGAAGTTGATCATCCCCTAATAATGATTTTATCATATTATCCATCCTCTTATTGATGAACCTGAGCACCACTTTAGCTGCTTGTAAATTCAAATTTACGATTCTGTAGTCACCAAAAGTATCCCTTTCCTTTTTTGGAATAGGAAGTAACACTGATCTAAAGAAATCTTACGGCTTAGTTCCTCTCTTATAAATACTACCAATTATTCCATAAAAACTCTTACTCCTATATTTTCATTAACCTTCACGTAGTTCCCCGGGAATGTATTCCACCCCTACGGACTTATTTGATTTAAATTCCCTTTATGTCCTTTCTATATCGCTATGCCTTAACCTAAGCTATTAAAATTATATTTTTTTCGTATTACCGTTTGGTTCTAATATACTATGTATTTAATACATCTATACTCTACATCTATCACCATACTTTCATATTTTCTCTCATTTTTTTACCTGAGGTTATTATTTAACTCTTTGAGCTTTCCTTTTCCTAGTTCTGTGTTTAAATGATTCCATTTTCTTCTCTCGTCTGTTTATCTAATCTCTGTCTGCAATACATGTTTTTTTTCCTTCTACTAGTAGCTTTTTCTATAGTTTCCGTTGTGACTTCAAAATTCCCTTCTTTGATATATTAATTTTCACCTTTCACGTATTTTACCTTTCTATTTTACCCTTAATAAAAGTGAGAATGTGTATTACATTCTCACTTTTATTTTATTCTTTTTCCGGTTCCCATTCATAATTTTTACTCTCTTTTTTTAATCCCCGTTTATGCTTCTGCCTGGTATAACAGCTTCAATGCCTGTAATTTAGATGCTTTTAAATTCCATTTTTTCAACCGTATTCCCTGTTTTATCCTCTTGAATTTGAGGTTACAATTCATTAGTACTAAATTATTACTTGAATCCGCGTCCGCTCCCGGGAATCTGAGCGATGTGATCACACCGTTTCCAAATCTGTGCCTAATCATAATATAGTCTAACTGGTATAATTATGAATATCTGGGCATTTTTTATGTATACCTGCGCCAATTGTGGCGTTTCAACGAAGTTTTTGTTATCATCAAACCATTTCTCCTGCAGAACTCGATTATTTCTCTCCGTAATCATTCCTCGTTCCTTAATCGTAGTCCCCTACCTCCCTCCCATTTATTCCTTTGCCCATTTTTATGTTCCAATTTCCCATGGCTATAAAAAGTTTCCTCTTGGGCACACCATTAATATTTCCCCTAATTGATTATACAGCCCGCCAACGTTTTCCTCCCAATGATTAATCATTGGCATGTATCGTACAACACTGGAATATAGGGGGCAATATTAAACCATAAACACAGTAATCAACCCGAAGGTCTGTTTGGTAGGTGATGGTAGAGTTCACCCAGTACTAAACCCTATACGGGGTGTGAACTTCACACGATTCACGGAAGAAATCAGTGAAAGGAATGAGTGACGTGATAAAACTTAGAATGAAGATTCGGCGTGAAGTATACAGGGTTCGTCCGGAAAATAAGTGTACTGAGCTCAGGAAAAAAAATATTACACTTTTACATATCTTAAGCTAATATTCCTCAAAATAGGACCCTTGTGAGTCGATACACTTGTTCCAGCGGCGTTCCCATTCCTGGAACGCTCCCGCGAAGGCATCATCGGGAACCTCTCGAAGACTAGTCGTCGACCTCTTCTCTGCCCTCCACGAACATCTTGTGCCACCGAAAGATCATGTTTCTGGACATGGCTGACTCCCCGTAAGCCTGGTTAATCATACTGACAGTTTCGGTAGACGATTTCCCAAGCTTTACCGCAAATTTGATGGAATAATGCTGCTCCAAAAACTTCGGCATCGCGTTCCGTGACGTGGGTCGAAGCGTGGAGGTTCGCGTTAACAGAGCTCCTCACCACACCACAGCTCAGAGCCGACTGCCTTTTTCAGCGTCGCTTGCCAACATACCCCCTCCAATCGCAGCCCGTCAGAGCGGTGCTCGGCGTGCCTGGAGCGGCGCGCCCAGCCCAGGAGTCAGTACACTTATTTTCCGGACGAACCCTGTATTGGTGGACAGTTTCATGCGATGGTTAGTGTCGTAAAGTTGAGAGGACTATAGGAGAGAGTGAAAGTGGTAAACCTAGTGGGTGAGAGGGGACTGTTTAGAGTTTAGATTCTGAGATCGGTAGCAGGGTAGTTGAGGGGGAAGAGGAAGTTGACATTACAAAACGAGGAGGAAGAGGATGCCAGAGGATTATGATTGAAGAGGAACAGCCATCCCCTCAATCTCGTCTTTTCTCCGTTCTCTGTTTACGTTTTCGGGGCGGATGACAAGCAACGGAAATGCTTGCGATACAAATGATACGGAACCGCGGTGGTTTTCCATTCGAAAAACCTTTCGCTCAGAGCCACATTTTCATATTCAGTTTCAACAGTTTGGCTCGGCAGGGTTGTTTTTTTTCACACGGGGGGAGGAGGGAGCTCGGAAGGAGAGGAAAAAGAGCGTGGGAGAAATTCGGATTCCGGAATACTTTTTTCCTTTTCATTTTTCGGAAAGAGTCAAATTTGTAACAGAATTGCTTATTTCTTCGACTGGAAAAAAAAGCGCAACAGTGCCACTGAGAGCGAACGGTATTCGTGTACTATATATACGAGTATTTCGATAAGTTTATTTTCAGTAAACATCCGTGTGCAGTTTGATCACTGGTATAGAACTCACGTTCCATATTACGACGGTTTAATAAATTTGTGGAGCGACCGAGTACCGTACATTTCGCTTCACAATTACTCCTTTATGTAGTACGACTTTGTGAATGACAAATAAGTAAATACTCTAAATGGTTTACTACACACAAATATCAGTTAGTAAGTCCTGTGTTTCACGTACCTCATATTAAAATATGTAAATACCTTTGAATAAAAGAATATATATTTCTAGGTAATGTCTCAAGCCTCTATATTCCTGGAAATTATGTTTAATGAGTCCTTTAGTCTTCACAGGTAATCATTGATATTCTAAATCAAGTAATATAGAAATTTGCTTATAGTTTAAGCCGAATGAAATTCAACTCAAGGGAAAAAGTTCTAACTAGAGAGTAGGTGAAATTGTTCTCATAAGTAAAGCAGGTATCGAGGATGCCAAGAACCGTATCCTTATTTCCTCGGTCCATTTCCAGTTTATAAATTAATGTTTTGACGGCTGAGTTTTTGCACTTCATTTCTGAAACTTTTCTTACCATTAGACCGGAATACCTTGTCCACAACCGTAGCGTAATGATCCTACTTCCTTTCTGTGTGGCAGTTCTTAAAGTTCCTTGAACGCATTAAAATCTTTAGGAAATGAAATATCTCCCTACGTTAACTGAACACATTTGAGAGCTACATAGACTCCCTCGAAGGAGATAAGGTAATAAATATTTTTGTTAAAGAATTACCCCTTCCTTCTCTTCCATTCCTAATAATACTCGATCGGATGTCCAGCTCGTTTTTCCATTTGAGGCCTGCCTACTTCTTCTCTTTTTTGTACTTTTCCACGTGACTCACGCGCTAAAATCCACATAATACCTGCTTGGTTCTTGTAGAGCGTATCTTACCTCTTACTCCCACTCTTTTTCTCTCTGCCCAAAAACGCCCTCTTGCAGCATCCTAAGAGTAAACACCGCTGATACCGGGGAATCGGTGGGCAAGGGACTTTGGCTCCGTGTTGAAGCCAGCCTGTTATAATATTTTGAGCTTCCTGAGTAAAATTTTATGATTTTATTATACATTAGCTTTAAGATCATATCAAATATTTGCTTAGGTACTAATTGGAACGGAAGATCTTGTAGGCAGTTGACCAACGGAAAGGTATTGTTTTATTTACTTTAGGCATTCAATTTCCAGTACTGCAGTTGCTGAAGCTAATTCCAACTTACGAGACACTTGCACAACTCAAGACTTACTCGTACAAGAATGAAATAAGGGTCGTTTTCAACCATCGCATGAAGAAGGGATGTCACCTCCCCCTCCGTTTATTTCGTGTCATTTATTGGGAGAATTCAACATTTAGATAAATACATTATTTTAAGATTTTTCCGTATTTCTAATAAATTACTAAATATTGGATATTTAGGTTTTCGCAGACCCACTTTTGAAGCTCACAAATACTTATTTGTCGAGTGCGTTCGTGCATTTCACAGCCAACCAATAATTATATAAATATTTACACACAAAGAGGATTGGATTACTGATTATCATTTTAGTTTAAATCTGAAGTCAAGGTTCGAATCCAGGTGTGCCGGAATTTAATCGATGGCATGCCTAATCTTTGTTTGGCTACCGAGAGCCAAATGGATGTCTCCAAAAGACGGAATGAGGCACGAACCGTGCTCCTTACGCTGAAATTAGACTAAACTGGAAGCTGGATTTCTCTCCACCTCCCCACTTTTCCCTAATACTCTAACATTCCAAATGTAGTCCCCTATATCTAACAGGGTAACTGACCTAAGCTGTCGTACACTTCCCGTTGTGAAAACGCCCATAGTTCGCAAACAGGTGCACAAACTAGGCTACCCCTTTAAGAGGAGCCCCGAGGAGGATTAGGCCCTCACTACTATCGCGAAAAAATTCCCCTAGCGTAAACATGGCCTTTCGAAGGCCGTGCAATAATAGCTATTTTCCGGACGTATCCCGACAGTATCGCGGTCAGAGGATGAGAAGCGCTCCGTCAGGGTCGTTCTAACCAGAGATTTTTGAAATTTCGTCGGTCCCTCCCCAGAGACACCCTCGCCGGAGAATCCCAGCTCGTGGAGGAAGAGAGAGGAAGGGATGAAAGGGCTAACCTCCGAAAAAATCTGTTTACCTAAACAAAGATGAAAATTACGGGTGAACATGACCGCGAGTACAAACGCTCAGAAACAAGGAGGTATCGGGGAAGGAATGGTATGCGCGCGTGGAAGGTTGTGGAGGGGAAGTGGATGAGGGGAGGTAGGAGCACTAGGTTATGAGGTTCCGCTGGTAGGGAGATCAATGATTTCGCTTCGTTCCGCTGACGAAAGAGGTCAGCAGTGCAGTTTCCAGTGAAGTCAGCAGATGGAAGAAGACGCCCTTCGATGGGCGGGCGGAGGGGGTGGGGGGATAGGCATTTGGAATGGAGATGGCTTCTGTGTGAGGCGGGTACGATGATGATGATGATACCCCGAGAACAATCCAAGGCGGTGGCGCGGGCAAGAAAGCAGGCGGAGCGCGGGCAGAGAGTAGTCCGGAGTGGCGTGCGATATGATATGTCAGGTCCGACCTTTCGGATCCGAGACGATAGGGTGGCCTTCCGCTTTGGTATTTGGTGGGGCGAGATTCTTAAGCTAAGTCTTTAGAAGTTGTCTCCGTCACTTCCCTCCGAAGGTTGATAACGAAGATGGTCTGCGGTGCCAGGGCAAGTGATTAAATGTGACAATAATGAAATAGCTCATTTTCATTTATCAATGAGTTTTCATTTGACTTTTCCGATTAATATACAAGTTTATCTCATTTAAATGTTGGAAAAAAGTTTAAATATCGACAGCTATTATTTTAAATATTCCTAGAATTTACAACACAACCGCCGGGACAATTAGCTTACGGCTAGTTATTACTTGATGATATGAATTTTATGATTCTGCTTCCTAGCAAAAGATCTTGAACATCAACAAGTATTTCTGGCCTCGAATTCAGAAATCGATCTATTACAGGTTTTACATGCATTCCTTTTTATTGGGAATATGAAACGTCAGATAGAGTGAATACTGGAAAACCACTCACTAATGTCTTAAAACTGGACCATAGTTTTCGAATCGAGTTATTTGGGAACTAACAAGGTGAAAATCTAATCGAAAGTGTTATATTAATTAAATATATTTTTAAAACAACTTATTAAATATATTTGAGCACAAATTTTATAAAAGAGAGTAATGGTGTATTTAGGTAAACTATTATTTGGAAAACATTTAAGTGAATAAATTAAAATTTTAGTTCACTGAATTGTCCAAATTACTGTTGCGAGTCGGTGAAAAAATTGTTCACCTAATATTTACGAATGGATGAAGAGGAGGTAGAAGATAGAACCTGGCTTCGAACTAATGACAATCGTAACAAAATGTTCACCTAGGTACCCCAATCATCAATCAATCAACGGGGGATGCTTGGTTCACTTGAACTCCATTTTGATGCCCATTAAATAGATACAACATTGAAAAATATCAATATTGACTATTCACCATTTAAAGGAGAATTCCCAGATTTCTGGTATGTTTTGACACCCGTCAATATTGAAAAACTAAAAAAAAAGCTTTCTCTAACAAGATTAAATTCTTAAGCTCCAAATAATTCATTCCCTCGTAATTCTGTCTAAAATACCTATTATTTTCCCGCTCTCGCACGCTTACCTAACATTCTCCCCTATGCCACATCCATCAACGTCCAGCTAACTATAATATATTCTTCGTCCACTTTTTAATCCTCCTTGATTTTCCTCCTTTTCCCCATCACTCTGTGATTACATACTCTAAAACCTATTAGTTTATATCATCAAATCCTAGTTACATATTCCACTACTCTACACAACAGAAAATTCAATTTTATTACTGAATTATTAATATGACACAAGAAACGCTGAATACAGGTTTGTTTATCAAAGGCTAAATACCTGCATGTTTACAATATACATATGTCTTGAAATTGTACTAAAGCTGAAATATAATTTCGTAACCTTAGCGATTTTCCTTGAGGCTCAAAAATTTGTTGCCCTCATTTCTAGGTTAGTATTTTCGCTATTTACTTTCTAATCCTGTCTTTCTGTCGTAAATGAAGTTATGCATCATATTTGGTAAAAATTGGACTAGCCACTCCAACCGATAAGCGATACGTCGCTTGGAAACGAGGGGTATGCAAAAAAATATCTCCCAAAATGTCTCCCACCCTCGAATTAGAAAATGCGCCGTTTCATCCCTTTAACTACTCCACACTGAAACTCCCAGGATGTAGCTCAATTAGAGGGGGGCACGAGAGGAGACTTGAACTAAAAATTACTATTCCAACAAAAAATAATCGTAAATCTTTTCTCCGAAAAAGAGAGGGTAATCGCTTGTGTGAAAATCGTGCCGAGTACCCAACCAAACAAACAAAGAAAAGGGAAACGCATACCGAAAAGTATTAATTCGTCTCCATTTTCCTTGCCCACCCATTTTATTATGTTTTTCTTTCTTACATCTCCACCTCTGCTCTCCTTGAATTTATGAGATGCACGAGATCCGACCCTTATTCGAAGGAACTTTTTCACGAACTCAAAACTCCCAATCCCTCCCTCCCTCTTTCTCTCTCTTTCCTTTCCTTGAAACAGACGATCTACTCGAAAAGCTCTCTCTCTTCTCTCTCTCTCTCCCTCTCTCTGGGCTCTCCATCTCCATCCATGTCTAGGCCTCTGAAGTAATGCAGTGAACGTGGCGTGCGCCGCCACCCTCGTCAGGTAATGCGCGAACCTCCACCGCTCAAGCGTCGGCCGTTCCACCCACCCTCCCCCGCCCACCACACCCCTTCCCCGTCGCCCCCTCTCTCCCGACACCACCTCCCATAGCCGACTCGAATGCATCCCCGTATATGTATGGGCATGTATGCGCACCCGTACATACATACTTACATATAGTATACAGCTGCATGTACCCTTACTCCGGGTGGGTAGTTACGCTGCTCTTAAACGCCCTTCTCCCACCCCCCCCCCGAGCCACTAACACCAACGCCGCCACCCAACGGTGCCATCCATACGAGTGCACACCCGCCCTATCTCAACTTCTTCTTTCCCCTTACTCTACAGGGTCCCTCTCTCTCCCTACCACTGCTGCCCTTCTCTCTCCCTCTCTCTCTCGTCCCTCCCCCCCCCGGCGTGAGTCGAATTGCACGAGACCACTTGAAATGTTTCGCGCGCTGCTGAAGTATTTGATGCATTTACACGAATGAGCGCGGGGTGAAATTGGCGAAAATAAAAAGTGGTCGGTCCATTTTTCCTTTTATTCCTCTCCTCCTTTTCTTCTCGTTTCCCCCATCCCCTTCCCACCCTGAACCAGAATGTCCAACTTGAAACAAAACACAGCCGGTCATAAACCTACCCGCATTTTTGTCGCACGCAAAAACTCATGCCACTGTTAGCTCTGTACTCGCTTACTCCATTTCATTTTTGCAAGCCTGCTTAAAAAATATTCCTGTCGCTTCCATTAACTCCTCGTGACCCGGAGTTCACATTTTATTTTTTCCCCCCGCGGCGTTTCGTAAATTTTTCCATCCCCTCGGACATTGTGCTCCGACGCGAATGGCATGAAAATTGGAAGAAACGAATATTCCTGAGTTTTCACGAGTCAACTTCGAAGAAGACTTTGAATTTGCTGTTGAATGGAGTCAGCTTCCTCCTCCCTCACTTCCGATGAGCCCTTTCGGGCCGTTTAAAGGTCAGGGGACTCCAGTATTGAACTTAATACGTAGAGAGAGAATACTTACTGAGTGGAAGACGAATTCAAGGAAGGATGCCCAAAGTAATAAGGGTTTAAGGGGATAAGATTCAAAGTTAGTGGAGTTGTAAATTTTGAAACTAAATTGAATTTTAAATTAAGCGGATTTCCAAGGGAATCGTTCATAGGCAAATAAGTAATTAACATATTTGTTTGGCCTATTAATTAGTAAATAAACATTCAAAATATGATAGTATTCTACTTGATTAAAACAATAAAGAAGCGTTAACATATTGATAACAAATAGGGCTAGATTATTCCACATGACTTTTTTATTAATAGCGAGCCAAATGATGGTATATTTATCACCAATTAATATTTTTCTTAAGATAGCGTGAAAAGAGTCTCAGAGATGAAAATTGTCTCATTTTCTCTCAATATTCAACCACCTACAAATTTAATATGCATTCCAAACTGATAAGTGGCAAACACTCGCCCAACTTTTTGCCATTTTCTTAAAAAAATCATTACTTCCACACATTTCTAATAATAAATTCTTATCAACCCCTAGTAAAATATGAATTTACCCACAAATGTTTTAAAAAAATGAAAAATATCATTTATTATTATTTTTGAGTTATTTTATGATTTAAAAATTTTTCTTAGTTAGTTAGAAAAGTCAGGAAAAAAATAATATTCTAAACCTGATTTTAAGAGTAAAATTATGGCAATTGTATTGCTCTTTCCAGAATGTTATTAGTAACTGGATTTTTTTTAGACTTTCCAGTTCGTTTTCAAGGCACTTAAGAGAAATCATCCAAAATAAGACTGGGCGCTCCTTTGCATAATTATATAGAGGATAAAGAGTTCTTGGCGAATAAAGAAATAAGCAAATGAATCGGTACATTATTGATATCCACTGATTTCGTACCCCGTTCTATCCGTGGCTCACGTCCAAAATATATGATTTAAATATTTATGCACCTAGGTCACCCACTATTTTTTGGTCCACGGTGAGGAAGTCAACGGTGAAATGGCAAGCGAATCTTACATTTAACGAAGTAGTTCCTGGTCGCAAGGGAAAAAAATTAATGCTTTTATCTGAAGCGGAAGACGACGTTTGGAGGCAAATTTTAACGACAGAGTTCTGCGGATCACCCTTTTTAAAAAAATCATTTTCCTTTGAATACGCCCACATTTGCTCTTCTCTCCTTGACGGGCGCGATATTCGGTTTGTCTCACTTTAAAGCTCCCGGCGACGACATGAGCCCCGGCAGCTGAATTATAATGTTAACGAACGAACACTTAAACGCCGGGCGCACGGTGCACATCGTTTGTAATGGCTTCGCAGCCGCGACGACAGGTAAGGCGAATGGAGGTCGGGAGGGAGGAAGGGATGGGGACCGGGAAGGAGAGAGGGCGCGCGATGGGAATTAGAGGGGAAGGGTGGAGCGGGAGGGTGGGGGGCCCACACTCTAAAGTGCTTCGAACATAGCAAACCCCTCCTCCTCCCCCGCGTTCCTCTCATGAATGGAATTCGAACCCGACCGAACGACGAGTGAATGAGGGAACCAAGTGACCCAAATTATCCGAGTAAGCTCTTTTCTAAATGGATGAATACGCGGCGACAAAGGATCTTGCGGAATATCCAATTAGCCTAATACATGCGAACCCCTCCCCCTCTTCTTTGCCCCGTGATCTCCCCCCGCTTGGTCCTCCTCTCGTTCACCCACCCCATCCCTTCCCACACCTCAGCCTCCCGCATACACACGCTAGCAAACCCACGGGTCCGACAACCCGTATCGGGCGAGCGAAAGAAGGGTGGGTGGGAGATGTATGTAGGGTGAGTGTGTGTTGGTGGGTGTGAATAGGGAGCAGGGCTGCGCGATACTCATTTTCCAATACCGATCGTCGATGTGAAGTAAATATCGACGACGTGACGCTATAACGATACGGCGATTAGTTTACGAGAGATATCTAGCCATGTCAAAAATATCGCCAATATCGTTTATATTGAACATAAGCTATATTGAAAGATTTGTATTCCTATACTAGAACATTCATATTTTTCTTAAATTTTTTCTTGAAAATTGGTCAAGAAATTTTGGCAAAAACTTTCAGAATCCACCGTTTTTGGGCGCAAAATAGTGATAAACTAGTGCTCAATTTCGGGAAGGCTTATTACAAATCATTTAAAGGAAATGGCGCTATATCTTTGTTAAATAAATAAATGATTGCTATTGTTTGATTTCTTTTTAAAAATGTTGGGTTTTATGTTCCGTAAAGGATATAACTTTTTTTAACTTTCGTACCCTGGTGCTAACGAAATAAAAGTGTAAAATGTCATTTTATGAAAATACTTTATTTTCTCGCACTTATTTATTTATTTCACATCGATTCGAAAACAGCACTATGACCTTAACATCGGACTTTTAACAATGATATAACAACAGACACAATCACCTTAGAAAAACCCACCTAGGCGACAATCGAAACCGCGACCTCCAGGTTGGCAAGCTAGGACGTTACCCCGCCACTACCGGGCCCTATACTATGCTATATAAACTTACTAAAAAGCAATAAATTCTTGTAAATAATAATTTACAAGAATTACTAGAAGATTTTGAAGGAATGGGTGGATCTTCAATTTTAGGTGCGAAAAGGCAATTTTACTAGGAGTCGATACTAGAGAGAAATAATTCAGGGTTTTAGGAAGTGATAAGGTTGTTCTAATTTTTTATCAATCTTATAAAAAGCTGTGTGATTTTTAAAATACTCTACGGAGGACTGCGAAAGGTTAAATAATAACAAAAAGTTCGATTTCGATCATGATTTTTGGTCTCTAAGGATTTTATTAATAAACTTAATAAAACAATATGAAATTCTGCTTTGAGGATTTCCAAAGTGGTGGCATTGTGGTGTAGAAGTGACCATTTGTTACAGCCTTGTAATCAATCCCCTCTGGTCTTATAATTAAATTCCCAAGATTAAAGATTTTGTTATATTATATAACTCATTGGAAACGGCATTCAGGTCCTCAAGAATAAACATTCTTGAAAACCTGAAAGCTATTTCCAATTATTTCATAATGACATAAAACCTTAAAATTATGATGGAAATCACATAAAATTGTTCAGAGAGTGTAAATTTTTCAAACAATATTTATCGAAATACAGAAAGTTCATATCGTCTAGGTTTCATTAGGCTATTTAGATAATAAGGGGCTAGCATCTTAATTGTAATATGCAACGACGTACCACTCTTAGTAGCAGTAGTTTTTAGGGGAGGCGACCGACAGCTGAGGTTATTTGCGCCATAGGGGATGGGCAGGAAAAGATAAAGGGTGGAGAATAAACCCGGCGTCGGCATTAGCCTACTCTTTACGAAAGGCGCCAAGGGGTCCGAAGTTTAACGTCCCATCCGACGGACGGCGTACTCACTCAAATTGCCCTCCACAAATCACCTTAAGTAGGGATCGAGATAACTCTGAAAAATATTCAACACCGCCGGGATTTGAACCCACGCCCTCAAAGAAGCCAGTACGTTAGCCCCCTCACCATCTCGATCCCCACGTACCACTCTTTCACACCTCTTTATACTCAGAGTATCACTTAAATTTACAGCAGGGTTCATCGAGAACATCGCAAATATCGTATTATGACAATATCGTTCACATCAATATCGATTATACCGTCCATATCGCTGATACCATAAAATCGGTGGCTATTAGTGACCATCGATATATCGCTTGCTCAAAATTACCCATATCACCCTTGGCGACGTGAGAAAAATATCGAAATGGTGCCATCCATATTTTGCCTCAGCGCGTAGCTGTAATGGGGGAGGGCTTCGTCGGGAGACCGAAGTGGGGTGAGCGATTTTGGGTAGGATGGGAAGGATTTTTGCGGTACGATATTGGGTGGGAGGTGCGCGGGGGAAGGTGGGTGAGGAGCTCGGGTGTACAGATTGATTGATGGTGGGGGTGGTGAGTGGTGAGAAGGGATGTGGGGGTGGGGAATGAGCCTCCTTAGGGTGCGCGGGCCTTGCATTGTCGTGGAGCTGAGGTGGACTGCATTGGTGAGTCAATGAAAGGTCTCGTAAAAGCCAACGTTATGACCCCTCGGGGTAACGGGCGGGGATGGTGGGAGGGGGTGCACCTGAATAGTGTAATTGTTGGTTCGCGGAAGTGTGTGTATGTGTGCATGTGTATGTTGTATGCCCATGTGTGTGTGTGTGTGCTGAACGTTCACGTGTGTGTGTTTTGAACATCCATGTGTGTATTTGTGTGTGTACTGTGTACTTGGGGTGGGTGGTAGTGGGATTTTGGAGGTGGGAGGGGCGGAATCGCCGAGGGCAGCGGGATTCGAGGGAGCCGATGAGGGGGGTGGGCGCGGTGAGGGGTGTTTCGTTGCAAACGATAGTCGCGCCGCAGTGGGAGGAATTCGAGGCAAAGTTATCGGTGGGTGCTACGTACTTTAAACGGAGAGAGCGTGCGGGGATGGGGGTGCTACGGAGGTGAAGGATATGGGGGTGGGGGAGGGATTTGAATGGACGGAGAACGAGAAGGGTTAGGAAATACAGAGGAAATCGATAGCGACGGGAAAAGTTATTTTACCTGGACACACTACGACCGTTCGCGCGGCACGGTCTACAATGTGCGCTATATTTTACGGACAGTAACAGTGGAAACTTTTTAGGAACGAGAGCAAGAGGGAAATGGGGATGGGATAGGGGTTTGTGATGTGGGGGAAAGGACGACTTTCATCTTGCAGGGAAAATTCTCCAGAGAAATTCGACTCAGGTCTATTTTGAGAATTTCTAAGGTGATACGACACCCTCTCTTTTTTCCTCTTAGCCGTGAGAGAAGAGAGAATGGAAGAGAGAGAGAGGGAAAAAGATGGAGGTATTTCATATAATTTGGGGAATAAAGCGGGAGGAAGCTTCCCCAAAAAAATACTCTTGAACTGGATTGAAGAAAGTTCCGTAATATCACTCACAAAGCAGTAAACTTTACTTGAGCTGCGGAGCATTTTCGAGGCCGGTGAAAACAACCAAATAAGAGTTCAAGATATGTTATCGTAATTGATGGTCTGCCTTGATACTGTTATGCTAATGGTTAATGATGACGGATAGCGATCATGCGTACAAAATATTTCTTACTATTTTAGAGATTAAACATTTGTCCTCACGTCACTATCATTGGAAAAAGTAAATGAAATTACTTTGTTTCCAAAACACTCCATCTCTTGTATCTTGTCTTTAAAATTTCTAATAGTTCCTCCCATATTTAGATATTTTATCAACTTCTCGTCGAATTTCAGCATCAATATTCCTTTAAACCCTTCCGGAAAGCTTATCCTCTTATAAGGAAGTAATTATTAATTATGTTTGCCCATCCATTTCCCTAAGAGTATTACATAGTTTTCTCATTATTTTTCGTGACACTTTTTTATTTAGGTGCTCTGCCAAATTTAATTGATCACTCTTAAAGAGGAATAACGCTGGAAAAGGGAAGAGCTAACTGCCGCTACTTTTCCCTCTCATTTTAAGATTAAAATGTTCAAATGCCAATTCATTATCAAATAAGTTGACTTTAATAAGGGGAATCAATAGTTCCTGCAAGAGTATTTTCCAGCAACGCTTCCACAAAGTTAAAGGTTTCAAGATAAGTTCTTCACCAGCCTTGTGGATGTGGAGAACTGAAAATGCGTCTCCATTTAGTCAAATATGCAGATCCTTTCATGGATTGGAGCGTTGCGTCCAAAGGCCAAGGGTATTTCAGACGGAACTCCGTCTCCCTGCTTCTCGGAAGACAGGCCTTGACCGACCTTTTTTGTCATCCTGGGGGGCTATCAGAGGGGATTTCGCGAAGAGCCGGGAAAGACCCGCTGAAGGGCATCAGAAAACCCTGTGAATTGTATCTCAAGGTCACTTGCTCCTGCATCTTGCCCCCAGGAAAGAAGACAATATCCACAACTCCTGGAAATTTTTATTTTTCTCCATGGTAACATAGCCGCAGGAGCTAAATTACACCGCAAAACACATGAAATTAGAGTCACTTGCTTACCCCGCACACCCCAGCGTCCTTCAACCGCTGCGAAATGAAACATTTTACGGAGAATCCGGGATTTTCCTCACTTAGGGTGACTTGGTGGCATTTATAAGGCGACAGGAAAATCTCAAGAGGTACCTGGCCTCTCTCTCTCTTTCTTTCCTATTAAAGTTGAAGCGTTGAAATAATCACACTGATGTGGCAAAGGGATGTTTTAATACCATTATAAATGCTAGCACTCAATTTATCTCATTATCAACTTAAACCATAATTGTTTTTGTTGAACCACTACAAAATACTGGAGTGTATTTTGAATATCCGCAGCGATGCTAACAATAGTTTTACGTAACATCTTGAGAAAAATATTATAGCGTTCGTCATTAAGTAGGTATCCATTGAAGGCCTGTTGGAAACAAACGAATTGGTCCCGGTCGTATATTATGCACTCAGAAAAACATATTTAAGAAATTTTCACCGTAAAAACGTAAGCAAAAAACATTTTTTCAGTTTTATTGCTGATATGGAAGTCATATGAAGTAAAAAGTTTTATATGTCTTACTTGGTCTTCCGGATTATTTTTTTGTGGTAGTGAAACGCGAAGTATTTATTAATAACGCATTATAATTGGCAAATATCCTTTATTATGAAGTTAAAAATTGAAAACTATTCTTTTTTTAGCAATTCGTTTGAACAACTTTATTGTGATAAATACACATTTGCCTAAACATTTCAAAGAGGATATGTAAACGCCAGGATGGGTAAAAGTCTCTCTAAAGGGACTCTAACATTACTGCTCGGGGACTAATCAATACAATGCAAGTATTAATGCCAGGAATATGAAACACTCGACCGTTACTAATCGATCAATAACGATAAAATGAAATTAGTTCTGGATGAAAATTGAAAGGGATTAATATTTGCGAGATATATCAAATTTATCATGAACATAGCAGGAATTATCAAAAAAAATACCTAAAATATCACTGAATACTGGATCTATTAAATCACAAATTAATTTATACTGCTATACCTCCTTATCCATTTGTTTGTGTGATCGAATGAATTATGTGTAGCGGATGGGGATGGTTAGTCTTTATAAACATCACCACCTAAACGCTTAAAATCACACACTTAATGGATTTAAACTTACCGCTGTAGTTGTTATCGTATGGTGGAATTACATTCCCTAACTTGCCATTCTGTTACTCACCTGTAAAGAAATAAAAAAATTAGCATCCTCAATTATTTCGAAGATACTCTTCACTGTTCAAAAATTATTATTAACTATAAATTATACAATACTTTATTTACAATATTTTATTTATAAATATTGAACTTAAGTGAAATGGACACCTAAATTGATCAAACAAAACTATTTTTGAAATCACAAAACATATTAAAAGATTTTATGACAGTTAGTAAAAATCAAATAATATTTGTACAATTTGATTGTATACTCAATGAATAATCGCCCTTTGATGTGAGCCAACAATTAAGCAAATACATATTTTTTTGTAATAGGTGAATGATGAACTTTATTTTGATTAATTATTTTCTTTAATGCCTCATTCTGATTGTAAAAACTTTAGAAAACAATTTTAAATGCTTTAAAGTACATAGCTATATAAACAGCTGGGCCCCATAAAGTGAAGCATTGGACTATTTCTCCATCCACAGTCTAGTATCCAAGGGAAGATAAAATATAGGTAGCTTAATTTTTATTATCTGGTTATTTTATTTCAATAAAAATGTGTGATTACAGTAAATTAAAATAAGCAAAAGAAGTAAATAAAATATCGCTGTTCCCACCGAATAGTATGATTCAATTATCTACAATCAAGATTCATATATCTATGTTTATGTAAAAAGCCAGTGGTGCCATTATCAGTGAATTTAAATTCATTGAAGAATGATAAATATGATCGCTATTATTAGCAAATCAGCGGATTTCTAATTTTCCACTGCAATGCCGGTTTTTCAAGTAATTAATTAATTAATTATTTATGCAATTATAAATATGAATTGAAATTTACCAAAAAATGGTCAAATATGTATGATTTTGTGAATTGTTACATTTCCACTTGCAGATATTAGTCTAGAGACATTAGTTTTATAAAAATAAAGCTATCCACCCTGGATGGCCTAATTCCAGCAATAGCGGAAAGTTCCCTGCGGTAAAGTTGGACAAAACTATGGTTTATGCCAAATATGTCTAATGAAATTTATCCCTCTTCAGGAAAATTACATTTATTCTATAGCACTAGGCTCCAATTTTAGCGGAGTGGTGAGAAGAGGAAAAAGGAAGAGGAACATTCTGAAAACAAATGTATTTTTGGTGATCATATTTCCCGCTTATTTGAGAGAAATAACTGTGCATGTGGATGAGATATCCCCTCCGGTCGATGGTGACTGACGAGTGAAAGTGGCAATTATTTCCCTCTCTCTTTCCTTCACCCCTCGCTCTTTCCACCAGCTTGTCCTCGGAGTGCTTGGATAAGACCCTGCGTTGATCGAGTGACGGGAACACCCTCGTCTCGTTAACCTTTGCTCCATTTGTGTTTCCCAACCCAACTCCTGTAATAATTTTGATACTTAACTCAGTTTTTAATTAAAGGGTTCTACGCATTTAGTTTGTGTACGCTTCATGGGTCTAATTTGGTAATCAATCCAACTTCACGAGTTACTCATTTTCGTCAATAATTTCGGTGAAGAGGGGAAAGGGGTTAAATGCCATAGCCTTACCAGAGTGTTAAGGATGGCAATATTTCCCCCTTAACGCCGCTTTCTTATGCAGATCGCGAAAGCTTTTGGTAAGAGATATTAGGAACAGGAAGAATTTACAACAAAATAACCTTCCCAAGGAAATTATTTTCCCACACTTGCAATATTTAATGTCTTCGTCTCCAGTCACACTCCTCCGACCTCTCAGACATTTATTTCCAGTTTCCAAACCCTAAGATACATTCGGCCTCCCTCTCTTTCGCCATTTATTCCCTTCTATAGCTCCAATTTGCAGCAGAGGTCACTTGGTACATTATCTCCCAAGGAAACACTCAACAAAATGAATGGTAAATCATAATTTTAAGAAGAAAACTGAACATTTGGAATTTTTTCTCACCTGGGGGTTAGGAGTGCAAATTGTACATCGAGTACTTTTTACCACTAACCTATCAATTCAAGTTCTACATAATAACTAGACGTATTATTGATATCATTCCTAAATGATAACTTTCATTTCTCCGGCAGTGTGTGGCATCGGGTGCATTCACTTCAAGCGTACACCACCTAGCAGGTGTAAAGATGAGATCACGTGGCGTAAATAAAAGACCGAGTTACAAAAACGTCTGTCAGATTAAAAGAGCTTACAGATAATTGAGCGTCGATGTAACTATAGGCCCGTCGCTAACTATATGATTCTTCTCTCCGGGACACCCTTAGGGAGCAGCAAGTGAGTAAAGGAAATATAAACCGTATTTCATTCCTCACCCATTCAGGGGTTACGTCCCACACCCTTTTGAATCAAGGACGAGTGACTATGTGATGCGAGTGACCGGCGTTCTTCGCTCGCGTCCACACGTCTTACCCATTCAGCTCGGTCCGGGCGCCGTTTTGCTCAACCTGGCGGGAACACGGGGTCTACGTGCATGGCATCCACAAGCGTGGCCCCGACTCTATATTTCATCACGACCAGACGGGAAGTATCATCTTCGCAGAAGGTGGTGCAGGGATCGCTTTATTAGGCGTAGTTTCGTTTTCCGGTTTCCATTCACAGACTCAGCCACCGAAAAGGCATGAATCTCTCCCCCGCGCTATTTATCTATGTATTCCTCTTCCTCTCTGCCGCTCTCTTTGTCTCTAGTGTGAGTTGGAGCTATAAACATTTAGCTTTCGACCGAACCGCGTGCAAGAACGCCGAAAACGGTAGCAATTGAATGTGGTGAATGGCCAAATGTAGGGAAACGAAACACGACGCGGAACTCCCGTTTCAAAAGGAACAAGAGAGTAAATACATTTTACTCTCCCCAGTTTCCGTTGTGAGCCAAATTTGGTTACAGACCACACGTTACCTCCTTCGGCATCCCTAGGGGAGTCTTTTTTTTTGTATTTGCTCAACTTTCCGTTGTCAAAAATCGACACTGGATTATTTTTTTCCGCGCTTTGAAACTTGCTCTAATTTGTCGAGTGTTTCCTCATGTCCCATGAATAGGCAATGAAAACACTTTGGATTGAGTCGAGAGATATAATGGTGTTTCCGTGTCAATGATCGCTGCTGAATTCTCTATTTCGATTTTTAGTTGGCGCATGCGTCATTATTTGAAAAGAGATTTACCTTTAGTTATATGACAAACAAATGGGAAACTGGTTTCGTGGAAGTGCACAACGGACGGACATCCTGTTAAACGATTTCAATTCCAGGAACTTGTGGATATTCGTCCCAAAAAGGAGCGGTTGTGAACTCACCAAATGTCTCGCTCCGCACCAAAACCTCAGGGTTCCTCATTTTGGGAAAAAAATAACTCTCAAAGCGTCTTGTGAAAACTAATTGTTACCACTCCATATTTCAGTGAAAAAGTGTTGACAATACCAAAATTTAAATCGAGTTCAAATAGCTCTTTCAAAACTCAAAACTTCACAATCGGTGGAAATTAATGAAAAGCCGTTCCAGACTAATTGGCAAAACGTGACGAGATAGTCAATGATAGCCCGCCACTCGAACACTTATTGGTAGATTGATTAGTTGAAAATGTGTTTGTCTCTCATTGACTTCAGAACTATTCATTGGATCCTTCTGGAATTCGCTGCGCAGGTGGAGCGTACTAATATGCTCCTGTCCAATTTGTTGGGTAATTCATGCGGGAACTTCGCAGAATTAGACACCATAGGGCCTGGCAAGCAGAACAAAGAAAATGTTGTGTCCTTGCTCTGCTCACACTCCGCGAAGCGTTTTGTTCGAAAGTTTAATTTTTATTACTAAAGGATTAACTATAAAATCATACCAAATATAAATGAGTTATATATTTGCTTTAAATATTTTTTAACTTCAATGGTTTTTGCAATTAAATTAAAAGTACAAGAACAGCACCTTTATAACAGAAAACCATCCCCCTGATCTTATTACTTTTTTTATTGGTTTATTCTAAAACACAGTACAATTTATCAACTCTCTGACTCAAATTGCTTAGATTTGGGATCGGAACAGAACTCTCTTAACAAAAAAGTCACTTGGAAGATAAAATAATCAGCTATAATATAACACATTAAATTGAAATACTGCTGGTATCGATTAAGTGTCATTAAACATGAATTTCTTTTCTTTACATTTGAATATTTCTAGAATAGATTTTATATTAATATTATTGTTAAGGAAAAATTATCATTTTAATACACTTATTAAGAGGTTGTTCAATTAAACGAAAATCATGCATTGATATTTTAAATTCTCTCAATGTTCTCTTTTGAAATCTAATTGGAGATATTGCTAAAAGTTCATCTAATGTTACGAAGGCAGGCTGAAAAGTAACGCACACATATTCGTAGAGTGCGAACAAAAACCCTTTAGAAGTACACCAGGTGGCACGTGGAAGTAACATCTCCTCATCACATTCAAACTATATTAGTAAAACCGCCTGTGTACATTGGCTATTCTTCATATCTTGTTTTTTTTGCACATATTAGTCTTCCACTTGAACTTCAAAATTGAATTAAAAACATTTAAATTGGAAGTAATAATTACACTTGTTATTCGCTTTGGTTAAAAAGGTTACGCTAAAATTACCGCATTTTGGTGCACATCATCGGATGACTTTCCTTAGTAACACTTGCGGAATTTTCATTGGAGTTCTTTGAATTTTATATTGCAATTTATTTATTTATTCAGAATTAGTCCGAAAACAGCGCATTTTGGCATTTACATCGAACTGTTAACAACGATAACAATGGTCACATTTACAAACACCCAAGCCCTAGATGGAGGGAAACTCACCCAGGCGGGAATCGAACCCGCGACCCTTGGAATGGCAGACGAGGACGTTACCCCGCCGCCACCGGGGAGCAACTGAATAAATCAGCAGCTCTGTGGAACTGGGCAGATGGGTCCAAAATTGATACAAAGGGTATTACGAAAATAAGAAAAAAATGGTACTTATTTGTAAGAAAATATAACCTCTTCAATTTAAATTTTGGATAGCAAAATTCCTTTATGTTGAACCGAAGCATTCCAGAAAACACTGCTTTTGGTAAACTGGGGCAGATAAAAGCTTTGTCTTTCTTCTCCCAATATATTTGAAAAGTAAGTCTTATAGGGTTTCAAAGCGATACTCATTTTCCGCAGATCACTCAATAGTTGTGAAAAAATCGTCCAATTATACTTGCCTCCAGCAAAGAACTTGGAATTAGACTTCTTAAAAACATGTCGTTGATGCACAAATTTCTCGTACAAGTATGCTTATGCTTGTGATAGTGACCTTTTATAAATACAAATACGTAACTAGATATCTAGCCCTAAATTAAAAAGTACATTGTAGGCTACTATGACTTTCTTTCTTAACATTCGTCAATTTTTTTCATTGTTCTTGTTGTTGATGTTTGTATGTATTTTATTATCAGTATATATTTTCGAGTATTTTTTTATTATGTTTCACTATAAATTGGCAGTATTGCTGTAAATGTACAATTTTTCTAACAAATAAATTATGGCTTTCATTTTATTGTTCATATATATGTGTGCATTGGTAAAATATACTTCCATTTTATATATTGTAAATATACTAATTTATAATTAATTCAGGTTATTATTTAATTGTTTTAAATGCTTCAAAGTTTCAATGTTGGTATTGATCCATTTTTTGTATTGTAAACATACGAATTTATATTTATTTCACGTTATTTTTTAATGGTTTTAATTGCTTCAAAGTTTCAATAGTTGGCAATTATTGCCCATAAATATGGCGGAATAAACTACCGAATCTAGTGTTCATGAGTACGCCTAATTCATATTTAGAGCCTTGATATTTCTTGACGCGAGGAGTAATACTTAAGATAAAATATAATCACATAATGCTTCAAATTTATAGTAACAATGTTCTGCCGATTGATATGATTTTCTTTGCGTTTGGAAGGTCAAAATAGTTGATAAAGATCATTTTTCCATTGTAATAATGGCCAGAATGGCTATTCCTTATCACGTATTGACGTGACTTATTGGAGTCACGGACTGATATAAATTGGTTCTCATAGAAAAATCCCCATGAGTTTTTCGACTCCACAAATTTATCTCTTGTTGAGTGAGTTCTCCAGATTTCTCTCCCCTTTTATTGATCCCTGTTCTCTTTGTTTCTGGATATGGATATGAAGTGAAGTCAAATTCATGAAGCTAGGTATATCGCCCCAAAATATTTCTTGATGAATATATTTAGCGCGATAACGCGTTACCCTTTTCACTTGTTGATTGCCATGAAAAATCAGGTACATTTGATTAAGAAAAAAATGATTGGGATTACATCCTTTCGTGCTTTATGTCGTAATATTTCCTCTTCTAGACGATTAAATGAGGACAGATATTTAACCAAAGATATATTAAGCATGAGGAAGTGTTTCAAAAATTTTGAGGAATATATCTCTCCATAAGATGAAGTTAATGAGTGATTGCGAGCAATTAATCTTTTTCTTTCTCGAAATGGTCCATTCGAGCTCAGAAAGAGTCTCCGTGTATGGTTCCATTCTCAATCCGCCCCAGTCCCACCTTATGACCGTCCTACCCTTCCCAAACCCCTGCCTTTTCAGGGCCTACATTGCGATGGCACTCTGGGAGAGGAAAAGCCAAGGCCTGGCAGCACTGCGAAGAGGTGAAGTTCCACAAAAAAGGACTGTTTCGAGGAAGTCCCTCGTTTCCTTTGTGGACGGGTCGCTCGGATAACCTGCCTGTGAAAAGCAGGGTGCAAACCCCGGGTTATATTTGGATGTGACTTTGTCCGGGTGGAATTCCCGCTTTTCACGGAAAAACAGAGGTCGTCATTGTTGGGGGAGGGGGAGGAGCTGAGTGGAAAGAGGGAGTGCTGGGGAAGAGGTCGCGGCGTGTGCGTAGGCAAGACCTAGATGGCCGCAAGAACAACAGGCAGTTGTCCGCATCTGTACTTTGGGGATTGGGGGAGGAAGAGGGATGAGGTATCGGGTGCAAGCGAAAAACGCGCCATCATCCCGCTGGAGAGAATATTTCAGAAGGTGGGGCAGTTGTATTCGATCTTAATCTCCAAATGAACCCCTCGAGGGATAGAGGATTCTGAAGTGGGTTTTTACCTGGTTTGAACTTGAGCCCTATTAACCCTTTTGCTGAAACTTTTTTTTAGAGTTTTTACAGCTCTCTTGTGACCTTTTTTATCATATTATCCGACGTACCTTTCTGTAAGTTGATGCCCCTCACATTCCCGAAACAGCTACACATAACGTTGAGGATCGCGGGAATTTCAGGTTTCGGACTTTTGATTGCTAAGATTAAAATTCAGGGGTTATTTTTTTATTAAAACTATGGTGATAGAGAGAGTTCCTCTGTACATAGTGGCTCCAAAAAATACTTTAAAAAGGGAAAAAATGACGATATGAGTCTCCATGCTATAGAGTTAAACCAGAGGCTTTGCTGCAAGAAAATTCATCGCTACGGAAATGGTCACCTTCATAATCTCAGTAATAGGTTATCGGTTTTTCAGATAACTCGACGCTCCAGGAGTTGAGAGCATATCGTGCAAAAAACATCAATTAATTCGGCAATGAGCCATTAATTTCAAATTTTAGCGGTAAAATTAGAATTGTCCACTTATGGACTCCTATTCGGTCTTTCAGTAACTACTTCGGTACTCAAACACATGTCCCATGCTACAGAATCAAAGAATTGACATTTCCATCACATTTCAACGCGACTACAATAGGAAGGACCCTTAACAGGGTTCGATTTAAACTTGAGAGTCATCACATTCCAATTATTGTAGAAACCGTAATACTACGAGGATGTCAAAATATGGATAACTATGCTATATCCTATCACACTCCATACGAAATTGTATTCTCGTGCAACATATTCATGTTCCCCATATTAGCAACTCGAGGGAGAAAATAGTCGCCCTCCTCCATATCCATGAGAGGGGACAGACCTCCTGTGGAGAGGAGAGGTACGCGAGTCGAAATCTCAAGACGGCGGGGCGATAAATGATCGGAAGGCGCCCCGAAGGCTTCCAACTCATTGCTCCGCTGCCAACCCGCTCGTGCGTCCGGGAGCGATAATTCAGTGCACTCCCGCTTTACGAATACCGAAGAGAGGTGAGGGGAGTGGGGCGAGATGACGCGAGGGCGTGGAGAACGTAGGAGAGGGGCGTGGCCGCCAGAGTGGATGTGAGAGTCCATGTGTGTCTGCATGGGGTGTGCGAGTGTGAACGGTGTTTGTTTACGACAACATAGGCAATAACACCCCCATTTCCTCGGATAATATGTTCTATGATCTACTACAACGGATACGTTTAACCTAGTTGGATACTGAGTGCTGAATTCAGTGTTTTAAAAGAAAAGAATATTATAAGAGGTCGCAAGCAATCGTAATATACATATTTTTCTGTCTTTTACAAACGGAATGCTTGAGTTGTGAAGTGGCAACACATAAATTCAATCTTGGACTCTATGAAATACCGGCGCATACTTAATTAAATTCCGCCCTTATTTAGTTCCATTTGGGCGATGGGTACCATCAAGATGAAACTGAATTTTTCAAAACTAATTCAGTAAATTTAGTATAATTTTTTATCATAATTGCAAGGTTTAGTATGGGGTGAGAAAAAATACAAAATACTTGTACTTTCAGCAAGAGTTTTAATAAGTTATACATCTCTTCCAAGGTTAAAGCGAAAACGCTATATTAAATTTTTTGGTCATCACAGCTCCATAATAAAGGATTTAGGTCAGATCTTGAAACTAGTAAAATACTCCTAATTACGTTTATCAAAACTCAAATTATTTTTTATTACTCCGTTATACGCTGTTCGACATTATATTTGTGCGAAATACATAAACACGATTCAACTTAATTGATAAATTATATAAATTAATGCATGAGAATACAAAAATAAATACAAATACTCGCAGTTATGTGCTTTATCCACTTTGCTATAATTATACGGGCCTGCTCTATTCAGCTCTATGCTCGCAAAAATAAATACAAATACTCGCAGTTATGTGCTTTATCCACTTTGCTATAATTATACGGGCCTGCTCTATTCAGCTCTATGCTGTGTTTACGCTGCTAGATTTTACCTCGCTGCAGTAGATTCTCACATAGCACGTGCTTTGAAACTTATAAATCAGAAGAATATTTCCTGGATTTATTAGTTTCCTCTACGTTCCCAGATAAATCACGGATGACTAAAAGTACGAGTGTTGAATCTGGGCCACAATTTTATCAAAGGAATGCCCTTCGCGACACTCAGGTCAGGATTCCATCCACAAACGCGCGCAAAATAAGAAACAAACACACCCTTGTGAGATACGCGCCCTAAGTACTCGTTAGAGTACTTAGGGCGCGTATGCCCGTACTCTCGAGGAAAGCGGACGGATCTGGCGGGGGAGGTGGCCTCGGAAATATTCCAGCGCTCTATCCATCACCTTGAGGACTCTCCGCCGAAAATTCCTCCTCCACGGTAACAGGTGCGCTCCTCCCAACATCTCCCACCCAAAAGCACCCCTCACGCAGTGAACATTCCATCGCACGTCGCGGTTTGAAACTCGGAAACAAATAGGCTCGGCGGCGGACGCGGGTAGAGAGAGAGAGGAGACGAAGTGGTGAAGATGGATAGGACGGGTGCTAGAGCGGGGTAGGGCCGGGCTGTGGGGAAATGGTGCGAGGAAAAAGGGGTGGAGGGCGAATCGGGGGTGGAGGATAACTGATAAGCGAAACCCGGTGCCGGCATTATCCTAGAGAGCCATAAAAAAATAGGTGCTGCCTGGGGCCCCTCGCAGGGACTTAAAAAGTCACTTCGCTCTCCGCTCATTTTTTTCCTTACTCGAAGGAACGCATTCCCCTTTCCTCCCTCCAGTTTTACCTCTCTCTCTCTCTCCCCTCCTCTAACTCCATCTCTCCTTCGGAAGATGTGTTTTGTTTTTTCCCTTCTCAGCGTGAAGAGATGAGAGTTGAGGGGGGGGGGGGCAGGGAAGAAAAATAAGAGAAAGAGAAGGGTCGAACTATGGGGAGATGGAAAATCCGTCAACGAGCGGGAAAGGAAGCCGAAAAGGTTGATGGGAAGGGGTGAGGAGAGGGCAGGCGGTAAGGAAAGAGGGTTGGGCTCCGGGAAGTGCAGAAAAAGTTGGGCTGGTGTGGGCGGGTGGAACGAGGGGAGGAGAAGATCGGTGGGCGGGGAGACTGAAGATTTCTCTGGAAGGAAGTGAGAGATAGAGAAAATACCATAGTTCGGGGAAAACAGAGTGAAAATACTTTTTACAATGCCCTTATGCAATGATTTACTTCCTGTGGCCATTCATTGGTGTTAACACGTCCATTCATACTGAGAATAAAAAAAAATTACTGTTGTGAGTTCAAAAGAAATATTAGATACAATGACAAGCGTCGAGTCCAAAGGAGTTAGAGATCAGCGAGATAGATTGAGATGATAAAATTAGCGAAGATTCAGAAGTATATAAAGTACAAAAAATTGGTAAGAAAAAGTAGGATATAATAAAAATACATGACATCTTATAAAAACTAGTCATCTCTAGTAATAAAAAATGCATTTTAACAATCTTAGTCCAATTAATAAAGTAAATTTTCATCAAACAGATTTCATATTGTTATTACTGGTGATGTCCATAAATAACTGGTTATAAACAGTCACCAAATGCACTTGTACCTGTAATACATTGCTGCGTCCGCTTGTTTGTTTTTACTAACGAAAGGATTCTTTAAAGATGAAGGAAAGTACTATAGAAGTAGAAATGGAGGTAAAGAAAGAGGAAGTGGAGGAGGGTATAAGGTGCCGATGCGGCTCCAGGTTGGATGGACGTGAGGAGTGGGGAGGGTAAGAGTGGGAGTGTGGGGGTGGGGCGAACGTGAGGGGCGGTGCGGAGGAGAGGGAAGCCTCCAAGGGGCGAGGAGGGAGGAAGGCAAGAGACAGACAGGAGAGGAACTCCTGGAGATTACCCGGGTATTGGAGATAATGGAGGCTGCCTCCTCTGCCATCTGGTGGCCACACGTTCGCCCACACACACACACGCACCCACGCGAGCGCACACAACCCACGCCGACACAGAGGCACGCGCCCATTTTAAGGGCGGCTACACGCCAAAGGGACCCTAGACTCCTCTCGCCCTTGCCGAACACTTCCATCCGTACCCGGTCGTTCCCTCTTATCTCTACTGCCCTCCTTCGCTCGGCTATCATCATTCTCTTTCCCCCAACTTCATTTCCTACTCTGGCGCCGTCGCTCTGCGAGGCCTCGCAACGCTACACCTCGCACATGTACGAAATATGATCATGACATAAAAGATGTCACGCCCTTCTTGTCACTCACTAGCATCCAATCTTCCATTAAACTTTCAACGTCCAAATTGAAGTTCGGATCCGTCAAAATGTGAAAAAATTGAATTGAAAAATAAATTTAAAAATCAAAACTGCGTTCTTTCCGCTCAATTTTTAAAAAATGAATGCGCGCTCGCTGACGTCATTCCGCGGAATGTTTATGTATTCAAAACTGTGTTATTTTACCTTAAATTTACACAAATGTTTCACCAGGTGAAAGAGAGCTTCACTTGGGCCTGGTATCTATAAATGAATAATTGAACATACCTAGTTTTTTATGCCTTAATTACCATAGTGTTTTATAGTCATTTTACGGATTCATTTTTATTTAGGAGCTTGCTTCCATGATGGGTCGACATTTTCAACCCATTTCTTCTGCCCGCATGCCATAAATTTACATTAAAAACCATGAGGACAATAAGGCACGCCCTAACAAACAGAATTTAAGTATCGTTTAAGAGTCATATTCCATAAATCATTTTTCACCGAGAGACTTTATGATTATTAATCGCTGTAACGTGCTTTTAACGCTGTATCATGTTTCTAATATTATTAATCAAAAACCCATCAAGTAAATGTTAGTGAATATCCATCCTTCAGTATCGTAAATAACATTGTAATTATGGATTACAGCAATCTAAATCAATTGCGTGTATTATGGCGCATATTATGCTTGAATTGCGCATTATGCGTGTATTAATGGCGCAACACATGTATTTAAGCTCATTTTTGTAATAAAATAAATATTCTGCAAACATATTTACTTCAGTACTCAAAAGAAATATAAATGAGAACCTGAACGCATTCCACAAGATATTAAATAGGTTAATATATTTGCGGTGGAAATAATGGAGTCATGAAAATGAAGTAAGCGGCCAAAAATAGGCATTGTTTAATAACGAAACAATGGCAACGTTAAGATTTGAATGCTTCAGTGAATGGGGAAAGACGCTATTTATGAAGCATTTCTTTGAACACGGTAACTTTTAATCTGTTTTCTTGTAAACATTCCGTTTCAAATTATTCGCATTTGCATGTTCCTATTCTGTCCCCCGCATACTCTTCGTGTCCGCCGGCCCGTTCCCCACGACCTTGCAATCTCTCAGCTCCACCCTCAGTGGCCCTTGACGCATCCAACGTCTTCTCTTCCCCCTCTTTATAGTGGCGATTCCTCTTGCCTTCTTTTCAGCTCCTCTCTCTCCTTCTCAACCTTCTCTATTCCCTTAAATCTTTCAACTTTTCCGACCTCCGCCTCCTCTAATCCCTCCACCTATGTATGCACTAACACTCTTTTCCTCTCCGATCTCTCCCCCACTCACTTTCTATCGCTCTCCCTTTTGTTGCCGTTTTCTGCATTTTTTCTATTGTTATTCTATCCCTTTGTGACAAGGAAGGTTTTTGGAGCTTAAGAGAAGATACCACACAGTCACTGTTTCACCATGAATGGGAGGGTCCGGTTCGTCCGTCTGTTCGTCCAACATGAAGTCTTTCACCTTTTCTCCCTCTCTCTCTCCGTCCGTCTCCTTTTAACTATTTAATTCCTTATATCAGAGATACTATCTCTCCTTTTCTTTTTAGTATATTCTCTCGGCAGACTGAAGCTCTCTGAATTTCGGATAAAGGTGGATCGCTCAACCGATCAAAGACATGATTACATCTTTCCATTATTCTGTCCTCCCCGTGTAGTCGTTATCCCTTATACTAACGTCGGAAAAGGATAAAGAAAGTTGGTCCGTGATTGGCTGACGAGGCATCGAGCCTTCACTGGCAATTTTATTTGATAAACATAAAACAAAACAATTATGTCCACCCTCCATGGTATTTTCGAAGAGAAATATATCTAATACTGTATACCTTGTTATTCCTTCATCTCACTTTCCATTCTTGAGTTTGATTAAATTTTACTTTTGTTTATATCTTAAAGGGATTTTTTCAGAATTAATAAATACTATAATTTCGAATTTTAATCAGATTTGAATTTTTCCGTTGTCCTTGGGTTCTATAGAAAATATACTCAGATACATTTGTGTGTATATTTACATATTCACATCTACCATTTGCATTTTGGCCGTTAGTTTTCGACTCACATGTATTAAAATATTTTTGTTTACTGTTAAATATCGAACTTTGGGGCTACGGTAGTCCAGTGAGTCAAGCACTGGGTTACTCAATGGAGGTCTCAGGTTCAACTTCACACTCTTTGCTTCACCCAAACTGCGTTATTTGCAGGTACTAAAACTTACTGGGAATCCATAGGCTGCAAAGAAAAAGGGTCTCCCCGAATTATTAAACTAATGCCAGCATTGCCCTCACCTATCAAACCGACGCTCGGGCTGATAACTGCGGTTTATGTAGAATCTGAATCTAATTTTTGATTGTGTGTTAAAATATGTAATTGGCACAAAAAACATGTTATACTACGGCAAACCTTATAAAAGGGCACTTTAGAGTCTCTTTTAATGCCCAAAAACGAATACAGACCAGTAAGGTCAAGAATATCTGTTTTTTTTATAAGGTTTACGTTCCACATATTCTCCGCACGAAACCATCATCAAGCACAACAAACATGAGACTTATTTGAAGGTAAATATTTGCTCATAAAATTAATTGTTTGCAATTAAACTAATATCTAGTTCTGGATTTTTATGCGATACTTTAGCGTAGTATTAACTCGCATGAATTTTATTAGTTTTTCCAATACACATCTCCTTACCATTCTCAGTCTTCCCATGAAGTTCTAAATACATCGCACAAAATGATCAACATACAATACAAAGATATTATAAATAGACAAAGGGTACAAAGAGGGGCAAAATATGCGTCTCATAAAGGCGATTTCTGAAGATTTAATGTTGCATATTTGTCTTATTCCGTCGTTGGTAATTCCTCATTTTTTCTTTCTCCTCTCTTATGATAATCTTTCTATTTTGACGTGCTTATGCTTTTCAATTATTGGTTACCAAATATTATTCGACTCGTGTCAACTATAAACGTTCTATATTTATCAACAGCTGAATATACACACGTGCGGCACTCCGCCTTCCCTTTTCCCATTTCTCCTCTTCATTTCCTCCTCTCGTTCAACGCCAGCTTTCCCTCGACGCGATGGTATCGTGGCACAGTGAGCGCCCCCCATCCTGCCCCCGGAAGAGGGAGGAGATAGCGGACGAGGCGCGGGACGGGAAGAGGGACGATCGAATGGGGGAGGGTGAGACGAGGAAGCAAGAGGTGAAGGGGAAGGGGCTCAGTCTGGGGATTGAAGAGATGGCTGAGGAGGGAGTGGAGCAGCAGATAAGATCGCAAATGGGCCCATGTGGGCTCGGCTTCCTGGAGAGAGACAATTTCTTTGACCTGCCGGCCGACCCGGGACCAAACTTCGCTTTCAAGCTCAGAGGAGGCTGATTCTGTACCACCGGAAGGACTCCCGTTTCAATTGCGGCGAACAAAAAATATATACATGTATTTGCGCATGTATACATACACAGATAAATGTTTGTATGCTTTTATACATAAACACGCATATACATACGTGCATATATAAAATAAACAGTTTTTTCCCCAAAATACAAAAGGAAGAAAAAACAAGAATGTGCTGGAGAGCTGGCTGTTGCCCTCGTAAAAATGCGCCCACCGAATTCTATTCGAAAATGACTGTTTTCCCGCAGATGTTTTCTCCCTCCAACCGATTTCCACGGAGTTGCCCGGAGTGAATGAAGCTCTCGCAACGTCACGAATTTCGTGCGAAATGGAGATGGGTTTGGGAACATGGATATATATATATATATATATATATATATATATATATATATATATATATATATATATATATATATATCCCACTTCCTTTTATTACTGATGCCAGGAATCATCGAGTTTTCTCATACTTTGCCTAAAAGCAAACCTGTTTTGGAACCGAACACCTCGGGTACTCTTGGTTTTTCTCAAAAGACCATGTAGGACGAGAAAATATAATACGACCCGGGGGGTATATTTTGTGATGAACACTTTGTTTTCTTGCTGGATACATTTCCAAAAATTTATAAAATGGTACGCAGGCAGTTGCAGTGGACCGTAATTTTATGCATCCAGTTCCAACACATCGATACAATATGACCTTGTCTTCGGTTTAGGCTAGCAAGACTTGTCCTCACTCCCAGAGTTGGACATATTTATTGTATTTGAAGGGGTTAAATATAATAAAATACCTTCCGCATTTAGGACAGCTTCAATAAATATTATTGGTATGAAAGAATTTTCACAAAATACGAAGGCGTTTTTGTAGTGCTGAATGTAGTTGATACATGCTAAAATATTTATAACACCAACATCCATCAAAAGGATATTATCTTGAGATAAGAAGAAATCATTGTTTCATTAAAATGTTCTTGGGTATAAATCTTCTTTCAATTCTGCGGCCTGATAGTGGATTGTATAACAGGGGCTTTCGTACCACATCTATTGATTTGGTGTTTGGCAAATTTAGCTTCAAATCTAATCCGTAGAACAAATTGATCATTGAAATTTCGACCAGTTCAAATAAACCACCGCAAAAGTACAACAAACATATTAATTATATTGATATCAGTGAAAAGATAAAATATTATTGCATCCTTCGACTGGGCACATCGTAAATATGATTTCATTTTAATGGATTTAAAGTAGTATGCACACAATATTCCTTCATTTATGAATTACTTTTTGATTTGAAAAAATCTGCATGATAATAACGGATTTTAAGAATCAAAATATCACAAAATACATACGTTACACAGTATTTAAAATTGAAAATCAACCCGAAATATAATTGGTAAAGTGATTCCAAGAAAGATTACTGTGAATAATGAATACTATTCATAAATAACCATTTGGTTCCTTTTAAAGCTGAAGGAAATGTTTCTACAGAATTAATTTGCTTTATGGCGTTAAAATGGTTATGAGTTGATAATTGTTTAAAGCATTCAACTGAGCATACTGGGAATGTAAAAATAGGCCACTGAGGCGAACAATGGAAACCGTAGATCGGCAGAGAGAAAGGGAATTCGTAAATCGAGAATACCTCTCATCAGTCGGGACGAATGATCAAAATGATCGCCGCGGACATATATATATATATATATATATAGGTAACATTTGCCATTCCACCTCATTCATCTGACGACAACAGCCGGGCGGGTATCGAAATTTCCACGCTCTAGCAAATTCTTGTCATTATTACCATGAGGGTATTCAAGCCCCTCGATTGAAATCCGCGACTGGAACAAATCAAAGGATTCCTTCGCCCTGACACCATTGTCTCTTCCTCCACCCCACCTCAGAAGACTCCCATTAACCCTCCCGCATCCCACCCTTCTCGAGGATCTGTCCTCCTTCCCTTCCAATGCCCTTATACTCCCCCCCCCACACCCTCCCATACTCACCACGTCGACGGTAACGCACCACATCTTACCTCCCAATCAGGATCGAGGCGGGAACCATTGTCCTCAAAATCGCTCTCCAGTCCTTTATCTCGAACCCTCAGGGTTTCGTCCAACTCCTCACCATTTCTACTTCCCTCCCCTCAAACTCGATACCTCTTTTCCGCGCGTCCTATTCTCCTCAACCCCGCCTCTTCCTCCCTCACGCCTCTGACACATAGTCTAACCTCAGATCCTAAACCTATTCCCTTGCCAGAGGCCTTCACTTTGGAGACCTTCCTACGCCGTCAGTTCCCGTTCCACCACCTACTTCGACGGCACTCCACGGCTCGGACCCCCCTTTGCCCCATGGAAGCGAATCAATCCCTTTCCAAAGTGTCATTTTCTCTCATTTATATATTCTTCATCTCCCTCCTCACATCCCGTCCCCCTCGCTCGAACACGGAACCTTTATCACTCCTCTCACCCAATTTCGCATAACTTCCTCTGCATCCCTCTCTTCATTTCTCCAGCCGCCTCCCCCGATTGTATGGAAAAATAAACGGTAATGTGGGAAAAAAATTGTGCATAAGAAATGAACGAAGAAATCCACCTTCCTCCTAGGGGCTCTTTTCCTTATTGCGGGCCCCGACTGCGAAACGTCCATTTCGATTTCGGGAACTTAGGTTGGGGGTGGGGGACAGGAGAGTGTTATTGTGAGGGGCAAATACAAAACGCGCCTTCGACTCCCTCTCCTCATTCCATCCCCCCCTCTCTTTTCTTTCTTTATCGCGGGAATTCTTATTGAAATCTCGAGTCCAGAGGAAAGGCTGGGATGGGGTTGTAGTGGGATGGAGGGCCGATTCCGGGTTCGGGGAGAAATAAAAAAAAGTAGGCGGACAGCGAATCGGAACTAGGGAGAGGAAGGAATGCACTTCGTACTCTCCGCAGTGGAAAAACACATGCGTAGGAACAAATCCGCTTCCGATGCCCTCATTTCTTGTGCTTCTGCTCACTTTGAGTGTAATATATCATCGGTGTGACCTTTCAACTCGCCGCCATCACCACCATCCCCGTTTATCACAGATTCCCCCGCTTATTTCTCTCATATAGTCTGCAGGACAGGCCATATTGATGCAAGATTAATGCAGCCAAGTTCTTGTATGCAAAGAATATTAATCGCTATATCTCTTTGAGAAATGGCTGCCTAACTCCATTTTCTTGCGATTTTTTTCAGTTCACTAACGTCACTTTTTTATGTTGCTGGCGTTCGAACAATAGAAAAAGAAAAGTTTCCATAGATATTTTTCAAATACTAGACACAATGCATGAAATGTCCGGTATTTATGAATATTGAATGTATAATAATTTACATATGCTACTATCAACTTTTGTGCCGAACTTCGACATCAAGTTGCTATCAAGGGTAATTGATATGTACATTGAAGATTTTGATGCGACAGTATTCAACATATTGGTATATTTTATGCGTATAACATTGATATTTCATTGAAAGCGTAAGATAATACATATATGTATGTACTAAGTTGAAGAGTTGCATATCGGTGTATGTCTGGTTTCTATGTGCGCCGATTACTACAAATCTGAATCAACATTCCAAAACTGAGGTAAATTAAATATCGATTTCAATATCATATATATATATATAAACATGCACACACACACACACGACCCATACGGATATTGTGCTATCTCCAGGCTCCTTCTATTCTTATCTACATTACAAATTGAGTTTCTCGCCGCCGTCCTTTCTAAAATTTTATCATGCCCATCCAATGCCTACCTAGACCACCCATAGACCACTCCTGTTCTTCTATTTACATTTCCTAGTGTCTCATACAAAAATCCTCCTCCATCCAGTCTCCCTCTTCCCCGCAAGAATCTCGCCTTGTTTTTGCTGGGACCAGTGGAGCCCCCCGTTGAGGATTGGTCGGTCCCTTTGTGTACGTTCCCAAAGCATGCTCTCGGCCTCCACTCGTTTTCATTTTCCACTGGATTTTCAACGGCTACGCCCATTTTTTTACTTTCTTCTGGAGATTCTTCAACTCCTTCCTCTTTGACCCCTTCCTCCCAACGCATCTCCCCGTGATTTAACTACATCAAACCTTCTCTTCGAAAGTGAGAGTGAGGGCTTCACTTCTCCGGCGGCCATTGATGGAAAAAAAATCAACTTCAGCAGCGGCGGCGCCGCACGTGGAATAAATTCCTTGCACTGGGCGACCGCCAAATTTTGACGATTCGGAAGAGGCAGACCACTCGAGATTGGAATCACCCTGAAGGAAGCGAGGAGGGGATTTTATTGCGATGCTTAGTCAAGGAGACATTTCAGTTGATTGGGCTTCGGCACGACCTCAGACCGGAGGTCTCGCAGTGGTGAGGGGATGGGTCTTCGATTTTTCCTCCTACCGCGCCCTTTCCTTGATTCCTTTTCACCGTATTTCAGTGTAACCAATCTCATTTCGTCTTCTTGCCAAAATATATCGAAACAACCCGCACAGCTGTTTTTACATCTTCAACGTAATCTCCGGAGTGAGTGCAGGTGAGCTGGATATGGAGTGAAAACAAACGCAGCAGCAAAATACTTTTAAATATCAAAGCTTCGTCATGTTACCATCACGTAGTGTCTTTTTTCTATTGAGAGAGAAGGGAGAAAGTTATTTCTAGGTTATTCACTTTTAACCACCATAACGAGATTAGTTAAATCATACAACTCCGAAGTTGGTACATATTAGGAATTTCTTGTTAAAATTATAGTTATATCTAAGATCAAACAGAAATATACCACATAAATCGTCCATTGATATTTTCTTATTTGATATGACCATAATATTTTCTGCATCAGACTAAAGGCCAACGGGGACAGTTACGGCACTGAAATGGGGCGTTTAAGCTATGGAAGAATGTCATAAAATGAAATAAACCTGTGGAGAAAAAAAGTCTTCTTTCTGTGCCCCGCGCCCGTGACTGGGACGAAAAAACAATGTTGAACTCCCCAACAAACAACAATAATTCGCTATATTCAATCTACTCAGCCCCCTCTTGATTCTTCTTGAACGACACTCGTATACTGTCGCCTCGACCCTTATTTAGTTCTATTCTCTCCTATCTGCCCTGAATCGCTCCCGACCTTTGTTTATTCTCTCTCCTTATTGCGCTGCCACTCTCTGTTCTTTTACTGTTCCATGTCGCAACCCTTTTGGCTCCGGATGAAAAATCCTCCCCCTCAATCCATCCACCCAGACCGAATTTGCATTTCGTGGAAGCTCACGCACACTTAGCATCCCTTTATCTAATCCCAAATGCTGCCTTTATCTTTCTCCTTTCTCTCTTTTTTGTCAACAGACATGCAACCATCTTTAATTGCTTTTAACCTCTTTTCTCGTGTCTCAACGAGTCTTAGAGCAGCTTATTCTGCTATATTCAACGAATTACCACCATGGACGCTTTCCTTTCATATGCCTACGCACCCAGTTTTTTCTCGCTGTTCATCAATGCGAAATGGAGTGTTTTAGTCAGCGCCGCAATTAATAAATCACTATTCTCCTCCTCAATTTTCCTCTAAAAATTTTAAATAAAATATACAATTTTACTCCTTCTCACCAGTACAGTTATCACCAGTGCAAACGTAAAGGCAAGTTTCACCAGGCAAAGCGGAATTTTTTTCATAATTATTCTTGCACGTCGGTGTATCTCTGTATAAATGGATATATTTGAGAAAGAGTGGCAGTAAAAAATCTTCCCTTGTTTCCTAAATACAGAGATACATCGGTGCTTCTAGTTTAGTTCTTATATTTTTGGCAATAGTTTCGGGTTCAGCGTTGGTTTGGTTAATTCCTCGATAAAGATAAGGTATGGAGGAGGCTCCAAGCCTTTGGAGGAGGTGCTTGGCTTCTCCATTTCCCTCATCTACAGGTATTTTACAAGATTTCCTATATTTTCCTTTCTCTTTTCCGTCCCTTTATCACCAAAGTATTTTGCCCTCCTCTCACATATCCCTTTCCACTCTTCTGCCTCGTCCACGCCTGAACATTGTCCTTGAGGGAATGAGCGGTGAAAGAAGGGAAAAGAAACGAGAGGCGCCATATTAAGTCAAATAAGACCGTATTTACTTACAATACTAAGATGACAACCCTCAAAGTTTCGCTTTATTTGCAAAGCATCTGTGTCTCCTGATTGTAATCGCGCACGGCAATAATACGGTTCTGTGGAAGAAGGCCTTAATTTAAAATTTTCCCATTCCATGTCAAGACTTGCCTCCTCATCAAGAACAACTCTACCACTTCATGAGATCTATATTCCGTGTCCTCCAAAAAATGTTTTCATTCCATCCCTGTTTTCATGTATACTCCCTGAACGGAAGCCAAATATTTCCACTATATTTGAAGGAGCTTTTATATTCTGCTGCAAATTGATTTATCTCGTAGTACAAAAGTAGAACATCAAATATCAAAAAAAAAATTAAAATATAGAGCTAATGCCAGGCAATGGACAGCAGAGCAACAAAAATCATTCAATATCAACTGCCCAATTCTAAGTTGGATAAATTCTTAGAAGATACAATTTAATATCTGAGAATAAGTATGAGCCATTGTTTGAAGTGTAGTTTCTGAATGGGTATATATTGAGAAACTATGAGTAAGAAAATGCCAATCACATCTTCTTTCCAGAGTCAGAGTAATGAAACATGCCTTCATTTTGGGATTTAGTGTGGACGTTGACGACCTTTAAGTCGGACAAAATTGTCGTCTTTATTTCGGAAAATAAATGCTTCATCGACTGTTAATATTTTATGATAAGTCATATTGTGTTTCCTAGTACTAAAACTAAATATTAGAAAAAAGTAGTGATTGAAAGTGAATGAACTACATTCTAAATTCGAATATGACTAAAGAGCATTTAGTTTTTCAAAAATGCCAACATTTCCGTGTGGTGCCGTCATTAATACACAATTAATGTGCCTGAGAGAGCGTTTTACTGAATTTATTTTCCTCCTACTTACGTATTTTAAACCTAGTTTGAGCATATTGATGTGTAATTTACGCACAAAGTATAGTTTTTGAGGCACCAAGACTTAATTAGGTAGACAAGATAATAAGCGTCATATTGGATTTAAAGATATTTGCGGGGAGGAGGGTTAGAAAAATACAATATTCGTTTATGAAAGCAAAAATGGTAGTAGGTATGGTAGAAGAAGGGAAAATAGCTTAGAAGAAATTTCAAGTAGAAAGCGAAAGTAATTGCGTGGCAATGAAATTTTGAAGAAGTTATGTAAAGGTAGTGACAATTGGGAAGGAGTAAAGATTTTTTCATATGATACTTTGTTTTAGATCATTAATATCACACTAGGCGGGGTTTATGAGAGTAGAATTGCGGAATCTCTGGACATATTAAGAGCATACGTTGAACGGTAGCTTACTTATTTCAACAATTACCTTAGAGGATACAACCACAAGTTTAGCGTCATGGCATTAAAATTTTCTATACATTAAAAAGCAACCAAAACGGATTTTCCATGGTTATTTACTAGAAGGGACCAAGTTGGGAGTAAAAGAATAAATGGAAAAATACGGATGGGTTAAGCCTGAGATATACGAGCATGATGTTCACGTCCCCATTATTGCACACTATGATGAAATCATGGTATATAAAATATTAAGACATATCCATATTACAGTAAACCACAAGGTTTTCCTTACGAAGTGAATATTTGTTTAATTTTTCAGATTTCCATTCCAAAATAATGGTAAAACAATTATTTGCTTGTATTTTATGAAAAAATCCGTAATTAGTGCAACTTTACAATTATTTCAAAGGAAATTTACTCCTATCAATTTGATTATTCATTTTATTACAGAGTTTTGAAGTGGCATTGCTTATTTCAAGGGTATTTTCACCTACGGTACTGAAACCCAGAACTGTTTTCTTGATTAACTCTGGTGCCAACTCGGAAGTCAGGGGTGCTATTCATATTCAAGAGTGTCAACAGAAAACCCGAGTTACCCCTAAAGAAAAAGTTTCGAATGAAAAAGAAGCACAAAGCCAACTTTCGCTGTCATGGAGTTACCAATATTACGAAAGTTTTTCGGTTTAAACTGTCATGGCGAAAAAGCCATGGGAAAATTCTTGAAAATATTGGAAGATGGGGGATGAGTGATCAAAGCAAAAGTGTCATTCATTCAAATAGAATGAAAAGGGTGCACAGCGTTTTCCATATCGCTACTTGAGCTTCATTTTAGACGACAGCCATACTAGAACTAGCTTACGGCCTACGTAACCCGCAACGTAATATTTCCGATCAAATAACTGGCTGCTACGACCATGTGTCTTCTGCTCCCCAATGTTCATTTCTAAAGGAAATATCATCTGAAAATATCTTAAGCCAATCTACATAATTGATGCCTTGATATTATGGAGCAGGCGCGCTGCATTTTCTCTTTTTGTCTATTATCAAGACTAAAACAGAGGTTTCCACAGATCAGCAGCTATGTAAATCATCGAAACGCGTTGCTTAGATAATATTACAATCGGAAAAAATGGAGAGGACATAAAAAACCGATAATATGTCAATTGCCCCAGGCTAACTCAATTATTTATCCCGAACCCACGCAGTGCAAAATCACTTACTGTTTAGATTATCTATTTATCATACGAAGGGTAATGTCACCTTTTATCAGCTGATTATCATGACATGTACGGATAGTGCAACTATTAAACCAATGTAATGATCATTTAAGCATCGTAAGTTCTATATTTACCGAATAGCAGAAAAAAGCCAATGCTATCAGTTTTCAGCTAATTTAAAATATATTCGTGTATCCTGGAGTGATGCAACCCACCATACGTAATTTCCTACTTGGACTGTCGTCGTTATAATGAGTCTCCATTTGAGTTTACAGTTGGGGAACACTCGAATTATAACTCGATATGTGCGCATACCAGTATGAAAAATTAATCCAGTTACATATTTTCTATCTGTCATGCCTGCAAATGATGTTTCATATCACGATGGTTAATTATTCAATGATATTCGTAAGTAATGAACAGAAAAAGCAGACTAGTTGTAGGTCCAAGTTTTATGGACGGGAAAAATTATTAACAAAGTTCAATTTGTTAGAGATATCGTATCGATACTTTATCTCTTATCTCGTGCTGTATTTAATTCCGTGATCAACTCTACTCTTGGCCTCTCCGATATTTTCCCTCCTGCAGTACAGTTGACAGTGGTGGGACGAACACATAATCCCTCGTCTAACCTCACGAAAAAAAATCATTGATGTCAAATGAAGGACTTCGCAGAATAATCCGTAAGGTCTCGACGCACAGTATAACGCTGAGGAAGATGGTCAATCAGGTAAGAGTAGAGTTAACTATGGAAATGTTCAGGGGAATCCTCTCTTTCATAAATCTTATTTGTACCCAATCTACTGTGGTTTTAGCCATTCATTGAGTATGTTCAGGTAAATGGACGCCCTATCTTTGATTTGATAAAGAAGGAGATGAATCCGCAAGGAATTTACTGAGACAATGAAGCAAAATCTTCAAATATACTATGACGAACATAATGTCCCGCAAATTAAGAAACTGGCAGTTGATCACTAAATTAAATAAAAATCATAATTTTATGTTATAAATATTATTTAAAATTATATGTAGTACTTGATAAAAATAATTTTTTTCTGTTATTTGCTTTGTAACTGTGACTTATAATTGCTCTTCAAATAATGATAATATGAACAGATTATTTATGGACACTTTGTGAATTACTGGGTTACGTTAAGAGGTTTCGTTGGAGGGAGAGGGATTAAGTTAGTTAAGTGCATGGAATGGACGGATAATTAGAAAAGATTGATGGAAGTTACTACCCTAATCGTGATTTTTTATGATATCCCTATTGTTGCATCCTTCATCTTTATTTACATTAAGTTCTTAAACAAACGTTTTCTGGAAATTCAGGGTGACATTTTTAACGCAAATGTGGCTCAGAGTATCAATTTCAGCGTCAAAAATTTTTGGCTTGTACAATCGGAGGGGATAACATGTACCGCACTTTTTATCCTTTGAATATGTATTTCAGTAATGAATTTAGTGCCATTCATCCTTAAACTTTGGTAAAAAGCACTATTCTGGTGTCATTTTATGGAATGGCATGTCACTCACGCCATTTTCGAACTAAGAATTTGATGACATTACCCTAGATAAGTTTCATCTTTTCTGTCGTGCTATTACAGGATCTACCACAGATACACTCGCAGATTTTACGACACTACCAACTCTGCCGCTCTCAGGTTAGGAGAATATTTTTTCCATTTAAAATATACTGAGCATTTCTAAAATTTTTCAATCAAACTTTTAAAATACGCATAAATCACCAAATATTGCACTACCTCCCCGCATATTACTGAAAATCACTAGGTGACGAGAAGTTTGTGTACACTGTTCATGTTCAGGTTAGTGGTCTATAGTCTGTACTTCAATCAACGCTGGTGCTCTCGGTTAGTCCACAGCATTAAAATACATTAATATTATATCATTCAATGAGAATTTCGAGCTAAAGGAGATGAAAATTGACGTCAAACAATTTATTGATACTTCACAAAATGTAAAAAAATGCACCTATAATTATTTTGTTTTGAATTATAATTGAAATAGCGGGGTTGTTTCCGAAAGGTCAGCCTTTATATCACCGTCTCTTATTTCACCTCCAACTTGGAAACAATATTGAATCCGCAGAATAATTTATCATCATTTGACGCACAATGGTCTCTTCTCCTCCTTTCCACTCACTATAATGGGGTCAGGCGCCGCATTACATCCTTAACTAGAGAGAGCAGCCCACTTGACTGCCACAACTTACAACGAGAGAGCGGAAATTTCCTCAACGCCCACAACAAAGGGCTTCATACACCTACGCCTCTTATTTGAACTCCGATACCCTACTTTTCTACGGAGGGAAACGATCTTTCGGCAGGGCAGTGGACGGGGACCGCGTTTGCTTTCACATTATGTGGCCCGACCCGCTGGGCTGACGTTGTTGAAAGACCTCCAAAGGAAGGGAGTGACCCTTGTGCGAAAAGTTTTCTAAGAGGATACAGAAGGTGTCGGCACCAAATTTTCCTCCTCTGCCTAAAAAAATTGACAAATCGCATAGATATATGAAGAATAAAAGAGTCTACGGATCTCTACCTCAATCGATAAGGCCTGTCTGCTTGGTTATTCAAGCCCACAATGGCCTCTCACGACCCCTCCTCACTAGATTTTTCTAAGTCTATTCTTCGCTTTATGGCTACTCTCCGCCATTTTTCATATTTTCCCATGGATGTATTCTCCGTTTTCTCATTCCCTAATA